>NW_026904193.1:0-80870 GCF_024500275.1 Phycodurus eques | reverse complement strand
GACTTGGGGGAGGCCTCCCCTGAAAGCTGGATTCCCACCGATCGTTTGTTTCAAATCTTAGCCCACTAGCTCAAAAGTAGGCGCTAAAAAGTCCTGCCAAAGTCACATAGATCGTCATGTTACAATTTAGTTTATAAAGGCCTACTACTGGGGAGAAACCGAGTGCTTTAACGCTCGCCGTTCGGCCCCACGACCTCTGAGAGGCTTGGAAGAGGCCTCCCCTGAAAGCTGGATTCCCACCGATCGTTTGTTTTAAATCTTAGCCCACTAGCTCAAACGTAAGCGCTAAAAAGTCCTGCCAAAATCACATAGGTCGTCATGTTACAATTTAGTCAATAAAGGCCTATTACTGGACCGAAACAGAGTGCTGTAACGCTCGCCGTTCGGCCCCCACAGCTGTCCAGAGACTCGGGGGAGGACTCCCCTGAAAGCTGGTTTCCCACCGATCGTTTTTTTTCAAATCTTAGCCCACTCGTTCAAAAGTAGGCGCTAAAATGTCCTGCCAAAGTCACATAGATCGTCATGTTACAATTTAGTCAATAAAGGCCTACTACTGGGGAGAAACCGAGTGCTTTGAAGCTCGCCGTTCGGCCCCACAGCCGTCCAGAGACTTGGGGGAGGCCTCCCCTGAAAGCTGAATTCCCACCGATCGTTTGTTTCAAATCTTAGCCCACTAGATCAAAAGTAAGCGCTAAAAAGTCCTGCCAAAGTCACATAGGTTGTCATGTTACAATTTAGTCAATAAAGGCCTACTACTGGAGCGAAACCGAGTGCTTCGACGCTCGCCGTTCGGCCCCACAAGCTCCGAGAGGCTTGGAAGAGGCCTCCCTTGAAACCTGGATTCCCACGGCTTGTCTGTGTTAATTCCTAGCCCGCTCGGCTGAAATTAAGCGACCTAAAGTCGTGCCGAAGTCAAATCGGTCGTCATGGTACTCGAGCGAAACTGAGTGCTTTAACACTCGCCGCTCGGCCACACAGCTGTCCAGAGACTCGGGGGAGGCCTCCCCTGAAAGCTGGATTCCCACCGATCGTTTGTTTCAAATCTTAGCCCACCTGCTCAAAAGTAAGCGCTAAAAAGTCCTGCCAAAGTCACATAGGTTGTCATGTTACAATTTAGTCAAGAAAGGCCTACTACTGGAGCGAAACCGAGTGCTTCGACGCTCGCCGTTCGGCCCCACAACCTCCGAGAGGCTTGGAAGAGGCCTCCCTTGAAAGCTGGATTCCCAAGGCTTGTCTGTGTGAATTCCTAGCCCGCTCGGCTGAAATTAAGCGACCTAAAGTCGTGCCGAAGTCAAATCGGTCGTCATGGTACTCGAGCGAAACTGAGTGCTTTAACGCTTGCCGCTCGGCCCTACAGCCGTCCAGAGACTCGGGGGAGGCCTCCCCTGAAAGCTGGATTCCCACCGATCGTTTGTTTCAAATCTTAGCCCACTAGCTCAAAAGTAAGCGCTAAAAAGTCCTGCCAAAGTCACATAGGTCGTCATGTTACAATTTAGTCAATAAAGGCCTACTACTGGAGCGAAACCGAGTTCTTTGACGCTCGCCGTTCGGCCCCACGACCTCTGAGAGGCTTGGAAGAGGCCTCCACTGAAAGCTGGATTCCCAAGGATTGTGTGTGTGAATTCCTAGCCCGCTAGGCTGAAATTAAGTGACCTAAAGTCGTGCCGAAGTCAAATCGGTCGTAATGGTATTCGAGCGAAACTGAGTGCTTTAACGCTCGCCACTCGGTCCCACAGCCGTCCAGAGACTCGGGGGAGGCCTCCCCTGAAAGCTGGTTTCCCACCGATCGTTTTTTTCAAATCTGAGCCCACTCGTTCCAAAGTAGGCGCTAAAATGTCCTGCCAAAGTCACATAGATCGTCATGTTACAATTTAGTCAATAAATGCCTACTACTGGGGAGAAACCGAGTGCTTTGACGCTCGCCGTTCGGCCCCACAGCCGTCCAGAGACTTGGGGAGGCCTCCCCTGAAAGCTGAATTCCCACCGATCGTTTGTTTCAAATCTTAGCCCACTAGATCAAAAGTAAGCGCTAAAAGTACTGCCAAAGTCACATAGGTTGTCATGTTACAATTTAGTCAATAAAGGCCTACTACTGGAGTGAAAACCGAGTGCTTCGACGCTCGCCGTTCGGCCCCCACGAGCTCCGAGAGGCTTGGAAGAGTCCTCCCTTGAAAGCTGGATTCCCACGGCTTGTCTGTGTGAATTCCTAGCCCGCTCGGCTGAAGTTAAGCGACCTAAAGTCGTGCCGAAGTCAAATCGGTCGTCATGGTACTCGAGCGAAACTGAGTGCTTTAACGCTCGCCGCTCGGCCACACAGCTGTCCAGAGACTCGGGGTGGCCTCCCCTGAAAGCTGGATTCCCACCGATCGTTTATTTCAAATCTTAGCCGAGTAGCTGAAAAGTAGGCGCTAAAACGTCCTGCCAAAATCACATAGGTCGTCATGTTACAATTTAGTCAAGAAAGGCCTACTACTGGAGCGAAACCGAGTGCTTCGATGCTCGCCGTTCGGCCCCACGACCTCCGAGAGGCTTGGAAGAGGCCTCCCTTGAAATCTGGATTCCCAAGGCTTGTCTGTGTGAATTCCTAGACCGCTCGGCTGAAATTAAGCGACCTAAAGTCGTGCCGAAGTCAAATCGGTCGTCATGGTACTCGAGCGAAACTGAGTGCTTTAACGCTCGCCGCTCGGCCCTACAGCCGTCCAGAGACTCGGGGGAGGCCTCCCCTGAAAGCTGGATTCCCACCGATCGTTTGTTTCAAATCTTAGCCCACTAGCTCAAAAGTAAGCGCTAAAAAGTCCTGCCAAAGTCACATAGGTCGTCATGTTACAATTTAGTCAATAAAGGCCTACTACTGGAGCGAAACCGAGTGCTTTGACGCTCGCCGTTCGGCCCCCACGACCTCTGAGAGTCTTGGAAGAGGCCTCCACTGAAAGCTGGATTCCCAAGGATTGTGTGTGTGAATTCCTAGCCCGCTAGGCTGAAATTAAGTGACCTAAAGTCGTGCCGAAGTCAAATCGGTCGTAATGGTATTCGAGCGAAACTGAGTGCTTTAACGCTCGCCACTCGGTCCCACAGCCGTCCAGAGACTCGGGGGAGGTCTCCCCTGAAAGCTGGATTCCCACCGATCGTTTGTTTTAAATCTTAGCCCACTAGCTCAAACGTAAGCGCTAAAAAGTCCTGCCAAAATCACATAGGTCGTCATGTTACAATTTAGTCAATAAAGGCCTATTACTGGACCGAAACAGAGTGCTGTAACGCTCGCCGTTCGGCCCCACAGCTGTCCAGAGACTCGGGGGAGGCCTCCCCTGAAAGCTGGTTTCCCACCGATCGTTTTTTTCAAATCTTAGCCCACTCGTTCAAAAGTAGGCGCTAAAATGTCCTGCCAAAGTCACATAGATCGTCATGTTACAATTTAGTCAATAAAGGCCTACTACTGGGGAGAAACCGAGTGCTTTGAAGCTCGCCGTTCGGCCCCACAGCCGTCCAGAGACTTGGGGGAGGCCTCCCCTGAAAGCTGAATTCCCACCGATCGTTTGTTTCAAATCTTAGCCCACTAGATCAAAAGTAAGCGCTAAAAAGTCCTGCCAAAGTCACATAGGTTGTCATGTTACAATTTAGTCAATAAAGGCCTACTACTGGAGCGAAACCGAGTGCTTCGACGCTCGCCGTTCGGCCCCACAAGCTCCGAGAGGCTTGGAAGAGGCCTCCCTTGAAACCTGGATTCCCACGGCTTGTCTGTGTTAATTCCTAGCCCGCTCGGCTGAAATTAAGCGACCTAAAGTCGTGCCGAAGTCAAATCGGTCGTCATGGTACTCGAGCGAAACTGAGTGCTTTAACACTCGCCGCTCGGCCACACAGCTGTCCAGAGACTCGGGGGAGGCCTCCCCTGAAAGCTGGATTCCCACCGATCGTTTGTTTCAAATCTTAGCCCACCTGCTCAAAAGTAAGCGCTAAAAAGTCCTGCCAAAGTCACATAGGTTGTCATGTTACAATTTAGTCAAGAAAGGCCTACTACTGGAGCGAAACCGAGTGCTTCGACGCTCGCCGTTCGGCCCCACAACCTCCGAGAGGCTTGGAAGAGGCCTCCCTTGAAAGCTGGATTCCCAAGGCTTGTCTGTGTGAATTCCTAGCCCGCTCGGCTGAAATTAAGCGACCTAAAGTCGTGCCGAAGTCAAATCGGTCGTCATGGTACTCGAGCGAAACTGAGTGCTTTAACGCTTGCCGCTCGGCCCTACAGCCGTCCAGAGACTCGGGGGAGGCCTCCCCTGAAAGCTGGATTCCCACCGATCGTTTGTTTCAAATCTTAGCCCACTAGCTCAAAAGTAAGCGCTAAAAAGTCCTGCCAAAGTCACATAGGTCGTCATGTTACAATTTAGTCAATAAAGGCCTACTACTGGAGCGAAACCGAGTTCTTTGACGCTCGCCGTTCGGCCCCACGACCTCTGAGAGGCTTGGAAGAGGCCTCCACTGAAAGCTGGATTCCCAAGGATTGTGTGTGTGAATTCCTAGCCCGCTAGGCTGAAATTAAGTGACCTAAAGTCGTGCCGAAGTCAAATCGGTCGTAATGGTATTCGAGCGAAACTGAGTGCTTTAACGCTCGCCACTCGGTCCCACAGCCGTCCAGAGACTCGGGGGAGGCCTCCCCTGAAAGCTGGTTTCCCACCGATCGTTTTTTTCAAATCTGAGCCCACTCGTTCCAAAGTAGGCGCTAAAATGTCCTGCCAAAGTCACATAGATCGTCATGTTACAATTTAGTCAATAAATGCCTACTACTGGGGAGAAACCGAGTGCTTTGACGCTCGCCGTTCGGCCCCACAGCCGTCCAGAGACTTGGGGGAGGCCTCCCCTGAAAGCTGAATTCCCACCGATCGTTTGTTTCAAATCTTAGCCCACTAGATCAAAAGTAAGCGCTAAAAAGTACTGCCAAAGTCACATAGGTTGTCATGTTACAATTTAGTCAATAAAGGCCTACTACTGGAGTGAAACCGAGTGCTTCGACGCTCGCCGTTCGGCCCCACGAGCTCCGAGAGGCTTGGAAGAGTCCTCCCTTGAAAGCTGGATTCCCACGGCTTGTCTGTGTGAATTCCTAGCCCGCTCGGCTGAAATTAAGCGACCTAAAGTCGTGCCGAAGTCAAATCGGTCGTCATGGTACTCGAGCGAAACTGAGTGCTTTAACGCTCGCCGCTCGGCCACACAGCTGTCCAGAGACTCGGGGGAGGCCTCCCCTGAAAGCTGGATTCCCACCGATCGTTTGTTTCAAATCTTAGCCCACTAGCTCAAAAGTAAGCGCTAAAAAGTCCTGCCAAAGTCACATAGGTTGTCATGTTACAATTTAGTCAAGAAAGGCCTACTACTGGAGCGAAACCGAGTGCTTCGATGCTCGCCGTTCGGCCCCACGACCTCCGAGAGGCTTGGAAGAGGCCTCCCTTGAAATCTGGATTCCCAAGGCTTGTCTGTGTGAATTCCTAGACCGCTCGGCTGAAATTAAGCGACCTAAAGTCGTGCCGAAGTCAAATCGGTCGTCATGGTACTCGAGCGAAACTGAGTGCTTTAACGCTCGCCGCTCGGCCCTACAGCCGTCCAGAGACTCGGGGGAGGCCTCCCCTGAAAGCTGGATTCCCACCGATCGTTTGTTTCAAATCTTAGCCCACTAGCTCAAAAGTAAGCGCTAAAAAGTCCTGCCAAAGTCACATAGGTCGTCATGTTACAATTTAGTCAATAAAGGCCTACTACTGGAGCGAAACCGAGTGCTTTGACGCTCGCCGTTCGGCCCCACGACCTCTGAGAGTCTTGGAAGAGGCCTCCACTGAAAGCTGGATTCCCAAGGATTGTGTGTGTGAATTCCTAGCCCGCTAGGCTGAAATTAAGTGACCTAAAGTCGTGCCGAAGTCAAATCGGTCGTAATGGTACTCGAGCGAAACTGAGTGCTTTAACGCTCGCCACTCGGTCCCACAGCCGTCCAGAGACTCGGGGGAGGTCTCCCCTGAAAGCTGGATTCACACCGATCGTTTGTTTCAAATCTTAGCCCACTAGCTCAAAATTAAGCGCTAAAAAGAACTGCCAAAGTCACATAGGTTGTCATGTTACAATTTAGTCAAGAATGGCCTACTACTGGAGCGAAACCGAGTGCTTCGACGCTCGCCGTTCGGCCCCACGACCTCCGAGAGGCTTGGAAGAGGCCTCCCTTGAAAGCTGGATTCCCAAGGCTTGTCTGTGTGAAGTCCTAGCCCGCTCGGCTGAAATTAAGCGACCTAAAGTTGTGCCGAAGTCAAATCGGTCATCATGGTACTCGAGCGAAACTGAGTGCTTTAACGCTTGCCGCTCCGCCCCACAGCCGTCCTGAGACTCGGGGGAGGCCTCGCCTGAAAGCTGGATTCCCACCGATCGTTTGTTTCAAAATATTAGCCCACTAGCTCAAAAGTAAGCGCTAAAAAGTCCTGCCAAAGTCACATAGGTCGTCATGTTACAATTTAGTCAATAAAGGCCTATTACTGGACCGAAACAGAGTGCTTTAACGCTCGCCGCTCGGCCCCACAGCTGTCCAGAGACTCGGGGGAGGCCTCCCCTGAAAGCTGGTTTCCCACCGATCGTTTGTTTCACATCTTAGCCCACTAGTCCAAAAGTAGGCGCTAAAACGTCCTGCCAAAGTCACATAGATCGTCATTTTACAATTTAGTCAATAAAGGCCTACTACTGGAGCGAAACCGAGTGCTTTGACGCTCGCCGTTCGGCCCCACGACCTCTGAGAGGCTTGGAAAGAGGCCTCCACTGAAAGCTGGATTCCCAAGGATTGTCTGTGTGAATTCCTAGCCCGCTAGGCTGAAATTAAGTGACCTAAAGTCGTGCCGAAGTCAAATCGGTCGTAATGGTATTCGAGCGAAACTGAGTGCTTTAACGCTCGCCACTCGGTCCCACAGCCATCCAGAGACTTGGGGGAGGCCTCCCCTGAAAGCTGGATTCCCACCGATCGTTTGTTTCAAATCTTAGCCCACTAGCTCAAAAGTAGGCGCTAAAAAGTCCTGCCAAAGTCACATAGATCGTCATGTTACAATTTAGTCAATAAAGGCCTACTACTGGGGAGAAACCGAGTGCTTTAACGCTCGCCGTTCGGCCCCACGACCTCTGAGAGGCTTGGAAGAGGCCTCTCCTGAAGGCTGGATTCCCACCGATCGTTTGTTTTAAATCTTAGCCCACTAGCTCAAACGTAAGCGCTAAAAAGTCCTGCCAAAATCACATAGGTCGTCATGTTACAATTTAGTCAATAAAGGCCTATTACTGGACCGAAACAGAGTGCTTTAACGCTCGCCGCTCGGCCCCACAGCTGTCCAGAGACTCGGGGGAGGCCTCCCCTGAAAGCTGGTTTCCCACCGATCGTTTGTTTCAAATCTTAGCCCACTAGTCCAAAAGTAGGCGCTAAAAAGTCCTGCCAAAGTCACATAGATCGTCATGTTACAATTTAGTCAATAAAGGCCTACTACTGGGGAGAAAACCGAGTGCTTTAACGCTCGCCGTTCGGCCCCACGACCTCTGAGAGGCTTGGAAGAGGCCTCCACTGAAAGCTGGATTCCCAAGGATTGTCTGTGTGAATTCCTAGCCCGCTTAGGCTGAAATTAAGTGACCTAAAGTCGTGCCGAAGTCAAATCGGTCGTAATGGTATTCGAGCGAAACTGAGTGCTTTAACGCTCGCCACTCGGTCCCACAGCCATCCAGAGACTTGGGGGAGGCCTCCCCTGAAAGCTGGATTCCCACCGATCGTTTGTTTCAAATCTTAGCCCACTAGCTCAAAAGTAGGCGCTAAAAAGTCCTGCCAAAGTCACATAGATCGTCATGTTACAATTTAGTCAATAAAGGCCTACTACTGGGGAGAAACCGAGTGCTTTAACGCTCGCCGTTCGGCCCCACGACCTCTGAGAGGCTTGGAAGAGGCCTCCCCTGAAAGCTGGATTCCCACCGATCGTTTGTTTTAAATCTTAGCCCACTAGCTCAAACGTAAGCGCTAAAAAGTCCTGCCAAAATCACATAGGTCGTCATGTTACAATTTAGTCAATAAAGGCCTATTACTGGACCGAAACAGAGTGCTGTAACGCTCGCCGTTCGGCCCCACAGCTGTCCAGAGACTCGGGGGAGGCCTCCCCTGAAAGCTGGTTTCCCACCGATCGTTTTTTTCAAATCTTAGCCCACTCGTTCAAAAGTAGGCGCTAAAATGTCCTGCCAAAGTCACATAGATCGTCATGTTACAATTTAGTCAATAAAGGCCTACTACTGGGGAGAAACCGAGTGCTTTGAAGCTCGCCGTTCGGCCCCACAGCCGTCCAGAGACTTGGGGGAGGCCTCCCCTGAAAGCTGAATTCCCACCGATCGTTTGTTTCAAATCTTAGCCCACTAGATCAAAAGTAAGCGCTAAAAAGTCCTGCCAAAGTCACATAGGTTGTCATGTTACAATTTAGTCAATAAAGGCCTACTACTGGAGCGAAACCGAGTGCTTCGACGCTCGCCGTTCGGCCCCACAAGCTCCGAGAGGCTTGGAAGAGGCCTCCCTTGAAACCTGGATTCCCACGGCTTGTCTGTGTTAATTCCTAGCCCGCTCGGCTGAAATTAAGCGACCTAAAGTCGTGCCGAAGTCAAATCGGTCGTCATGGTACTCGAGCGAAACTGAGTGCTTTAACACTCGCCGCTCGGCCACACAGCTGTCCAGAGACTCGGGGGAGGCCTCCCCTGAAAGCTGGATTCCCACCGATCGTTTGTTTCAAATCTTAGCCCACCTGCTCAAAAGTAAGCGCTAAAAAGTCCTGCCAAAGTCACATAGGTTGTCATGTTACAATTTAGTCAAGAAAGGCCTACTACTGGAGCGAAACCGAGTGCTTCGACGCTCGCCGTTCGGCCCCACGACCTCCGAGAGGCTTGGAAGAGGCCTCCCTTGAAAGCTGGATTCCCAAGGCTTGTCTGTGTGAATTCCTAGCCCGCTCGGCTGAAATTAAGCGACCTAAAGTCGTGCCGAAGTCAAATCGGTCGTCATGGTACTCGAGCGAAACTGAGTGCTTTAACGCTTGCCGCTCGGCCCTACAGCCGTCCAGAGACTCGGGGGAGGCCTCCCCTGAAAGCTGGATTCCCACCGATCGTTTGTTTCAAATCTTAGCCCACTAGCTCAAAAGTAAGCGCTAAAAAGTCCTGCCAAAGTCACATAGGTCGTCATGTTACAATTTAGTCAATAAAGGCCTACTACTGGAGCGAAACCGAGTGCTTTGACGCTCGCCGTTCGGCCCCACGACCTCTGAGAGGCTTGGAAGAGGCCTCCACTGAAAGCTGGATTCCCAAGGATTGTGTGTGTGAATTCCTAGCCCGCTAGGCTGAAATTAAGTGACCTAAAGTCGTGCCGAAGTCAAATCGGTCGTAATGGTATTCGAGCGAAACTGAGTGCTTTAACGCTCGCCACTCGGTCCCACAGCCGTCCAGAGACTCGGGGGAGGCCTCCCCTGAAAGCTGGTTTCCCACCGATCGTTTTTTTTCAAATCTGAGCCCACTCGTTCAAAAGTAGGCGCTAAAATGTCCTGCCAAAGTCACATAGATCGTCATGTTACAATTTAGTCAATAAATGCCTACTACTGGGGAGAAACCGAGTGCTTTGACGCTCGCCGTTCGGCCCCACAGCCGTCCAGAGACTTGGGGGAGGCCTCCCCTGAAAGCTGAATTCCCACCGATCGTTTGTTTCAAATCTTAGCCCACTAGATCAAAAGTAAGCGCTAAAAAGTACTGCCAAAGTCACATAGGTTGTCATGTTACAATTTAGTCAATAAAGGCCTACTACTGGAGTGAAACCGAGTGCTTCGACGCTCGCCGTTCGGCCCCACGAGCTCCGAGAGGCTTGGAAGAGTCCTCCCTTGAAAGCTGGATTCCCACGGCTTGTCTGTGTGAATTCCTAGCCCGCTCGGCTGAAATTAAGCGACCTAAAGTCGTGCCGAAGTCAAATCGGTCGTCATGGTACTCGAGCGAAACTGAGTGCTTTAACGCTCGCCGCTCGGCCACACAGCTGTCCAGAGACTCGGGGGAGGCCTCCCCTGAAAGCTGGATTCCCACCGATCGTTTGTTTCAAATCTTAGCCCACTAGCTCAAAAGTAAGCGCTAAAAAGTCCTGCCAAAGTCACATAGGTTGTCATGTTACAATTTAGTCAAGAAAGGCCTACTACTGGAGCGAAACCGAGTGCTTCGATGCTCGCCGTTCGGCCCCACGACCTCCGAGAGGCTTGGAAGAGGCCTCCCTTGAAATCTGGATTCCCAAGGCTTGTCTGTGTGAATTCCTAGACCGCTCGGCTGAAATTAAGCGACCTAAAGTCGTGCCGAAGTCAAATCGGTCGTCATGGTACTCGAGCGAAACTGAGTGCTTTAACGCTCGCCGCTCGGCCCTACAGCCGTCCAGAGACTCGGGGGAGGCCTCCCCTGAAAGCTGGATTCCCACCGATCGTTTGTTTCAAATCTTAGCCCACTAGCTCAAAAGTAAGCGCTAAAAAGTCCTGCCAAAGTCACATAGGTCGTCATGTTACAATTTAGTCAATAAAGGCCTACTACTGGAGCGAAACCGAGTGCTTTGACGCTCGCCGTTCGGCCCCACGACCTCTGAGAGGCTCGGAAGAGGCCTCCACTGAAAGCTGGATTCCCAAGGATTGTCTGTGTGAATTCCTAGCCCGCTAGGCTGAAATTAAGTGACCTAAAGTCGTGCCGAAGTCAAATCGGTCGTAATGGTATTCGAGCGAAACTGAGTGCTTTAACGCTCGCCACTCGGTCCCACAGCCGTCCAGAGACTTGGGGGAGGCCTCCCCTGAAAGCTGGATTCCCACCGATCGTTTGTTTCAAATCTTAGCCCACTAGCTTCAAAAGTAAGGCGCTAAAAAGTCCTGCCAAAGTCACATAGGTTCGTCATGTTACAATTTAGTCAATAAAGGCCGACTACTGGGACGAAACCTGAGTGCTTTAACGCTCGCCGTTCGGCCCCACGACCTCTGAGAGGCTTGGGAAGAGGCCTCTCCTGAAAGCTGGATTCCCACCGATCGTTTGTTTTAAATCTTAGCCCACTAGCTCAAACGTAAGAGCTAAAAAGTCCTGCCAAAATCACATAGGTCGTCATGTTACAATTTAGTCAATAAAGGCCCTACTTCTGGACCGAAACAGAGTGCTTTAACGCTCGCCGCTCGGCCCCACAGCTGTCCAGAGACTCGGGGGAGGCCTCCCCTGAAAGCTGGTTTCCCACCGATCGTTTTTTTTCAAATATTAGCCCACTAGTTCCAAAGTAGGCGCTAAAATGTCCTGCCAAAGTCACATAGATCGTCATGTTACAATTTAGTCAATAAAGGCCTACTACTGGGGAGAAACAGAGTGCTTTGACGCTCGCCGTTCGGCCCCACAGCCGTCCAGAGGACTTGGGGGAGGCCTCCCCTGAAAGCTGAATTCCCACCGATCGTTTGTTTCAAATCTTAGCCCACTAGATCAAAAGTAAGCGCTAAAAGTCCTGCCAAAGTCACATAGGTTGTCATGTTACAATTTAGTCAATAAAGGCCTACTACTGGAGCGGAACCGAGTGCTTCGACGCTCGCCGTTCGGCCCCACGAGCTCCGAGAGGCTTGGAAGAGGCCTCCCTTGAAAGCTGGATTCCCACGGCTTGTCTGTGTGAATTCCTAGCCCGCTCGGCTGAAATTAAGCGACCTAAAGTCGTGCCGAAGTCAAATCTGTCGTCATAGGTACTCGAGCGAAACTGAGTGCTTTAACGCTCGCCGCTCGGCCACACAGCTGTCCAGAGACTCGGGGGAGGCCTCCCCTGAAAGCTGGATTCCCACCGATCGTTTGTTTCAAATCTTAGCCCACTAGCTCAAAAGTAAGCGCTAAAAAGTCCTGCCAAAGTCACATAGGTTGTCATGTTACAATTTAGTCAAGAAAGGCCTACTACTGGAGCGAAACCGAGTGCTTCGACGCTCGCCGTTCGGCCCCACGACCTCCGAGAGGCTTGGAAGAGGCCTCCACTTGAAAGCTGGATTCCCAAGGCTTGTCTGTGTGAATTCCTAGCCCGCTAGGCTGAAATTAAGTGACCTAAAGTCGTGCCGAAGTCAAATCGGTCGTAATGGTATTCGAGCGAAACTGAGTGCTTTGAAGCTCGCCGTTCGGCCCCACAGCCGTCCAGAGACTTGGGGGAGGCCTCCCCTGAAAGCTGAATTCCCACCGATCGTTTGTTTCAAATCTTAGCCCACTAGATCAAAAGTAAGCGCTAAAAAGTCCTGCCAAAGTCACATAGGTTGTCATGTTACAATTTAGTAAATAAAGGCCTACTACTGGAGCGAAACCGAGTGCTTCGACGCTCGCCGTTCGGCCCCACGAGCTCCGAGAGGCTTGGAAGAGGCCTCCCTTGAAAGCTGGATTCCCACGGCTTGTCTGTGTGAATTCCTAGCCCGCTCGGCTGAAATTAAGCGACCTAAAGTCGTGCCGAAGTCAAATCGGTCGTCATGGTACTCGAGCGAAACTGAGTGCTTTAACGCTTGCCGCTCGGCCCCATAGCCGTCCAGAGACTCGGGGGAGGTCTCCCCTGAAAGCTGGATTCACACCGATCGTTTGTTTCAAATCTTAGCCCACTAGCTCAAAATTAAGCGCTAAAAAGAACTGCCAAAGTCACATAGGTTGTCATGTTACAATTTAGTCAAGAATGGCCTACTACTGGAGCGAAACCGAGTGCTTCGACGCTCGCCGTTCGGCCCCACGACCTCCGAGAGGCTTGGAAGAGGCCTCCCTTGAAAGCTGGATTCCCAAGGCTTGTCTGTGTGAAGTCCTAGCCCGCTCGGCTGAAATTAAGCGACCTAAAGTTGTGCCGAAGTCAAATCGGTAATCATGGTACTCGAGCGAAACTGAGTGCTTTAACGCTTGCCGCTCCGCCCCACAGCCGTCCTGAGACTCGGGGGAGGCCTCCCCTGAAAGCTGGATTCCCACCGATCGTTTGTTTCAAATCTTAGCCCACTAGCTCAAAAGTAAGCGCTAAAAAGTCCTGCCAAAGTCACATAGGTCGTCATGTTACAATTTAGTCAATAAAGGCCTATTACTGGACCGAAACAGAGTGCTTTAACGCTCGCCGCTCGGCCCCACAGCTGTCCAGAGACTCGGGGGAGGCCTCCCCTGAAAGCTGGTTTCCCACCGATCGTTTGTTTCACATCTTAGCCCACTAGTCCAAAAGTAGGCGCTAAAACGTCCTGCCAAAGTCACATAGATCGTCATTTTACAATTTAGTCAATAAAGGCCTACTACTGGAGCGAAACCGAGTGCTTTGACGCTCGCCGTTCGGCCCCACGACCTCTGAGAGGCTTGGAAAGAGGCCTCCACTGAAAGCTGGATTCCCAAGGATTGTCTGTGTGAATTCCTAGCCCGCTAGGCTGAAATTAAGTGACCTAAAGTCGTGCCGAAGTCAAATCGGTCGTAATGGTATTCGAGCGAAACTGAGTGCTTTAACGCTCGCCACTCGGTCCCACAGCCATCCAGAGACTTGGGGGAGGCCTCCCCTGAAAGCTGGATTCCCACCGATCGTTTGTTTCAAATCTTAGCCCACTACCTCAAAAGTAGGCGCTAAAAAGTCCTGCCAAAGTCACATAGATCGTCATGTTACAATTTAGTCAATAAAGGCCTACTACTGGGGAGAAACCGAGTGCTTTAACGCTCGCCGTTCGGCCCCACGACCTCTGAGAGGCTTGGAAGAGGCCTCTCCTGAAGGCTGGATTCCCACCGATCGTTTGTTTTAAATCTTAGCCCACTAGCTCAAACGTAAGCGCTAAAAAGTCCTGCCAAAATCACATAGGTCGTCATGTTACAATTTAGTCAATAAAGGCCTATTACTGGACCGAAACAGAGTGCTTTAACGCTCGCCGCTCGGCCCCACAGCTGTCCAGAGACTCGGGGGAGGCCTCCCCTGAAAGCTGGTTTCCCACCGATCGTTTGTTTCAAATCTTAGCCCACTAGTCCAAAAGTAGGCGCTAAAAAGTCCTGCCAAAGTCACATAGATCGTCATGTTACAATTTAGTCAATAAAGGCCTACTACTGGGGAGAAACCGAGTGCTTTAACGCTCGCCGTTCGGCCCCACGACCTCTGAGAGGCTTGGAAGAGGCCTCCACTGAAAGCTGGATTCCCAAGGATTGTCTGTGTGAATTCCTAGCCCGCTAGGCTGAAATTAAGTGACCTAAAGTCGTGCCGAAGTCAAATCGGTCGTAATGGTATTCGAGCGAAACTGAGTGCTTTAACGCTCGCCACTCGGTCCCACAGCCATCCAGAGACTTGGGGGAGGCCTCCCCTGAAAGCTGGATTCCCACCGATCGTTTGTTTCAAATCTTAGCCCACTAGCTCAAAAGTAGGCGCTAAAAAGTCCTGCCAAAGTCACATAGATCGTCATGTTACAATTTAGTCAATAAAGGCCTACTACTGGGGAGAAACCGAGTGCTTTAACGCTCGCCGTTCGGCCCCACGACCTCTGAGAGGCTTGGAAGAGGCCTCCCCTGAAAGCTGGATTCCCACCGATCGTTTGTTTTAAATCTTAGCCCACTAGCTCAAACGTAAGCGCTAAAAAGTCCTGCCAAAATCACATAGGTCGTCATGTTACAATTTAGTCAATAAAGGCCTATTACTGGACCGAAACAGAGTGCTGTAACGCTCGCCGTTCGGCCCCACAGCTGTCCAGAGACTCGGGGGAGGCCTCCCCTGAAAGCTGGTTTCCCACCGATCGTTTTTTTCAAATCTTAGCCCACTCGTTCAAAAGTAGGCGCTAAAATGTCCTGCCAAAGTCACATAGATCGTCATGTTACAATTTAGTCAATAAAGGCCTACTACTGGGGAGAAACCGAGTGCTTTGAAGCTCGCCGTTCGGCCCCACAGCCGTCCAGAGACTTGGGGGAGGCCTCCCCTGAAAGCTGAATTCCCACCAATCGTTTGTTTCAAATCTTAGCCCACTAGATCAAAAGTAAGCGCTAAAAAGTCCTGCCAAAGTCACATAGGTTGTCATGTTACAATTTAGTCAATAAAGGCCTACTACTGGAGCGAAACCGAGTGCTTCGACGCTCGCCGTTCGGCCCCACAAGCTCCGAGAGGCTTGGAAGAGGCCTCCCTTGAAACCTGGATTCCCACGGCTTGTCTGTGTTAATTCCTAGCCCGCTCGGCTGAAATTAAGCGACCTAAAGTCGTGCCGAAGTCAAATCGGTCGTCATGGTACTCGAGCGAAACTGAGTGCTTTAACACTCGCCGCTCGGCCACACAGCTGTCCAGAGACTCGGGGGAGGCCTCCCCTGAAAGCTGGATTCCCACCGATCGTTTGTTTCAAATCTTAGCCCACCTGCTCAAAAGTAAGCGCTAAAAAGTCCTGCCAAAAGTCACATAGGTTGTCATGTTACAATTTAGTCAAGAAAGGCCTACTACTGGAGCGAAACCGAGTGCTTCGACGCTCGCCGTTCGGCCCCACGACCTCCGAGAGGCTTGGAAGAGGCCTCCCTTGAAAGCTGGATTCCCAAGGCTTGTCTGTGTGAATTCCTAGCCCGCTCGGCTGAAATTAAGCGACCTAAAGTCGTGCCGAAGTCAAATCGGTCGTCATGGTACTCGAGCGAAACTGAGTGCTTTAACGCTTGCCGCTCGGCCCTACAGCCGTCCAGAGACTCGGGGGAGGCCTCCCCTGAAAGCTGGATTCCCACCGATCGTTTGTTTCAAATCTTAGCCCACTAGCTCAAAAGTAAGCGCTAAAAAGTCCTGCCAAAGTCACATAGGTCGTCATGTTACAATTTAGTCAATAAAGGCCTACTACTGGAGCGAAACCGAGTTCTTTGACGCTCGCCGTTCGGCCCCACGACCTCTGAGAGGCTTGGAAGAGGCCTCCACTGAAAGCTGGATTCCCAAGGATTGTGTGTGTGAATTCCTAGCCCGCTAGGCTGAAATTAAGTGACCTAAAGTCGTGCCGAAGTCAAATCGGTCGTAATGGTATTCGAGCGAAACTGAGTGCTTTAACGCTCGCCACTCGGTCCCACAGCCGTCCAGAGACTCGGGGGAGGCCTCCCCTGAAAGCTGGTTTCCCACCGATCGTTTTTTTCAAATCTGAGCCCACTCGTTCCAAAGTAGGCGCTAAAATGTCCTGCCAAAGTCACATAGATCGTCATGTTACAATTTAGTCAATAAATGCCTACTACTGGGGAGAAACCGAGTGCTTTGACGCTCGCCGTTCGGCCCCACAGCCGTCCAGAGACTTGGGGGAGGCCTCCCCTGAAAGCTGAATTCCCACCGATCGTTTGTTTCAAATCTTAGCCCACTAGATCAAAAGTAAGCGCTAAAAAGTACTGCCAAAGTCAGATAGGTTGTCATGTTACAATTTAGTCAATAAAGGCCTACTACTGGAGTGAAACCGAGTGCTTCGACGCTCGCCGTTCGGCCCCACGAGCTCCGAGAGGCTTGGAAGAGTCCTCCCTTGAAAGCTGGATTCCCACGGCTTGTCTGTGTGAATTCCTAGCCCGCTCGGCTGAAATTAAGCGACCTAAAGTCGTGCCGAAGTCAAATCGGTCGTCATGGTACTCGAGCGAAACTGAGTGCTTTAACGCTCGCCGCTCGGCCACACAGCTGTCCAGAGACTCGGGGGAGGCCTCCCCTGAAAGCTGGATTCCAACCGATCGTTTGTTTCAAATCTTAGCCCACTAGCTCAAAAGTAAGCGCTAAAAAGTCCTGCCAAAGTCACATAGGTTGTCATGTTACAATTTAGTCAAGAAAGGCCTACTACTGGAGCGAAACCGAGTGCTTCGATGCTCGCCGTTCGGCCCCACGACCTCCGAGAGGCTTGGAAGAGGCCTCACCTGAAAGCTGGATTCACACCGATCGTTTGTTTCAAATCTTAGCCCACTAGCTCAAAAGTAAGCGCTAAAAAGTCCTGCCAAAGTCACATAGGTCGTCATGTTACAATTTAGTCAATAAAGGCCTATTACTGGACCGAAACAGAGTGCTTTAAACGCTCGCCGCTCGGCCCCACAGCTGTCCAGAGACTCGGGGGAGGCCTCCCCTGAAAGCTGGTTTCCCACCGATCGTTTGTTTCACATCTTAGCCCACTAGTCCAAAAGTAGGCGCTAAAACGTCCTGCCAAAGTCACATAGATCGTCATTTTACAATTTAGTCAATAAAGGCCTACTACTGGAGCGAAACCGAGTGCTTTGACGCTCGCCGTTCGGCCCCACGACCTCTGAGAGGCTTGGAAAGAGGCCTCCACTGAAAGCTGGATTCCCAAGGATTGTCTGTGTGAATTCCTAGCCCGCTAGGCTGAAATTAAGTGACCTAAAGTCGTGCCGAAGTCAAATCGGTCGTAATGGTATTCGAGCGAAACTGAGTGCTTTAACGCTCGCCACTCGGTCCCACAGCCATCCAGAGACTTGGGGGAGGCCTCCCCTGAAAGCTGGATTCCCACCGATCGTTTGTTTCAAATCTTAGCCCACTAGCTCAAAAGTAGGCGCTAAAAAGTCCTGCCAAAGTCACATAGATCGTCATGTTACAATTTAGTCAATAAAGGCCTACTACTGGGGAGAAACCGAGTGCTTTAACGCTCGCCGTTCGGCCCCACGACCTCTGAGAGGCTTGGAAGAGGCCTCTCCTGAA
The DNA here is from genome assembly GCF_024500275.1 of Phycodurus eques. NCBI lineage: Eukaryota > Metazoa > Chordata > Actinopteri > Syngnathiformes > Syngnathidae > Phycodurus > Phycodurus eques. The sequence continues at coordinate 63,244 of NW_026904193.1, read as the reverse complement.
GGCTGGATTCCCACCGATCGTTTGTTTTAAATCTTAGCCCACTAGCTCAAACGTAAGCGCTAAAAAGTCCTGCCAAAATCACATAGGTCGTCATGTTACAATTTAGTCAATAAAGGCCTATTACTGGACCGAAACAGAGTGCTTTAACGCTCGCCGCTCGGCCCCACAGCTGTCCAGAGACTCGGGGGAGGCCTCCCCTGAAAGCTGGTTTCCCACCGATCGTTTGTTTCAAATCTTAGCCCACTAGTCCAAAAGTAGGCGCAAAAAAGTCCTGCCAAAGTCACATAGATCGTCATGTTACAATTTAGTCAATAAAGGCCTACTACTGGGGAGAAACCGAGTGCTTTAACGCTCGCCGTTCGGCCCCACGACCTCTGAGAGGCTTGGAAGAGGCCTCCACTGAAAGCTGGATTCCCAAGGATTGTCTGTGTGAATTCCTAGCCCGCTAGGCTGAAATTAAGTGACCTAAAGTCGTGCCGAAGTCAAATCGGTCGTAATGGTATTCGAGCGAAACTGAGTGCTTTAACGCTCGCCACTCGGTCCCACAGCCATCCAGAGACTTGGGGGAGGCCTCCCCTGAAAGCTGGATTCCCACCGATCGTTTGTTTCAAATCTTAGCCCACTAGCTCAAAAGTAGGCGCTAAAAAGTCCTGCCAAAGTCACATAGATCGTCATGTTACAATTTAGTCAATAAAGGCCTACTACTGGGGAGAAACCGAGTGCTTTAACGCTCGCCGTTCGGCCCCACGACCTCTGAGAGGCTTGGAAGAGGCCTCCCCTGAAAGCTGGATTCCCACCGATCGTTTGTTTTAAATCTTAGCCCACTAGCTCAAACGTAAGCGCTAAAAAGTCCTGCCAAAATCACATAGGTCGTCATGTTACAATTTAGTCAATAAAGGCCTATTACTGGACCGAAACAGAGTGCTGTAACGCTCGCCGTTCGGCCCCACAGCTGTCCAGAGACTCGGGAGAGGCCTCCCCTGAAAGCTGGTTTCCCACCGATCGTTTTTTTCAAATCTTAGCCCACTCGTTCAAAAGTAGGCGCTAAAATGTCCTGCCAAAGTCACATAGATCGTCATGTTACAATTTAGTCAATAAAGGCCTACTACTGGGGAGAAACCGAGTGCTTTGAAGCTCGCCGTTCGGCCCCACAGCCGTCCAGAGACTTGGGGGAGGCCTCCCCTGAAAGCTGAATTCCCACCAATCGTTTGTTTCAAATCTTAGCCCACTAGATCAAAAGTAAGCGCTAAAAAGTCCTGCCAAAGTCACATAGGTTGTCATGTTACAATTTAGTCAATAAAGGCCTACTACTGGAGCGAAACCGAGTGCTTCGACGCTCGCCGTTCGGCCCCACAAGCTCCGAGAGGCTTGGAAGAGGCCTCCCTTGAAACCTGGATTCCCACGGCTTGTCTGTGTTAATTCCTAGCCCGCTCGGCTGAAATTAAGCGACCTAAAGTCGTGCCGAAGTCAAATCGGTCGTCATGGTACTCGAGCGAAACTGAGTGCTTTAACACTCGCCGCTCGGCCACACAGCTGTCCAGAGACTCGGGGGAGGCCTCCCCTGAAAGCTGGATTCCCACCGATCGTTTGTTTCAAATCTTAGCCCACCTGCTCAAAAGTAAGCGCTAAAAAGTCCTGCCAAAATCACATAGGTTGTCATGTTACAATTTAGTCAAGAAAGGCCTACTACTGGAGCGAAACCGAGTGCTTCGACGCTCGCCGTTCGGCCCCACGACCTCCGAGAGGCTTGGAAGAGGCCTCCCTTGAAAGCTGGATTCCCAAGGCTTGTCTGTGTGAATTCCTAGCCCGCTCGGCTGAAATTAAGCGACCTAAAGTCGTGCCGAAGGCAAATCGGTCGTCATGGTACTCGAGCGAAACTGAGTGCTTTAACGCTTGCCGCTCGGCCCTACAGCCGTCCAGAGACTCGGGGGAGGCCTCCCCTGAAAGCTGGATTCCCACCGATCGTTTGTTTCAAATCTTAGCCCACTAGCTCAAAAGTAAGCGCTAAAAAGTCCTGCCAAAGTCACATAGGTCGTCATGTTACAATTTAGTCAATAAAGGCCTACTACTGGAGCGAAACCGAGTTCTTTGACGCTCGCCGTTCGGCCCCACGACCTCTGAGAGGCTTGGAAGAGGCCTCCACTGAAAGCTGGATTCCCAAGGATTGTGTGTGTGAATTCCTAGCCCGCTAGGCTGAAATTAAGTGACCTAAAGTCGTGCCGAAGTCAAATCGGTCGTAATGGTATTCGAGCGAAACTGAGTGCTTTAACGCTCGCCACTCGGTCCCACAGCCGTCCAGAGACTCGGGGGAGGCCTCCCCTGAAAGCTGGTTTCCCACCGATCGTTTTTTTCAAATCTGAGCCCACTCGTTCCAAAGTAGGCGCTAAAATGTCCTGCCAAAGTCACATAGATCGTCATGTTACAATTTAGTCAATAAATGCCTACTACTGGGGAGAAACCGAGTGCTTTGACGCTCGCCGTTCGGCCCCACAGCCGTCCAGAGACTTGGGGGAGGCCTCCCCTGAAAGCTGAATTCCCACCGATCGTTTGTTTCAAATCTTAGCCCACTAGATCAAAAGTAAGCGCTAAAAAGTACTGCCAAAGTCACATAGGTTGTCATGTTACAATTTAGTCAATAAAGGCCTACTACTGGAGTGAAACCGAGTGCTTCGACGCTCGCCGTTCGGCCCCACGAGCTCCGAGAGGCTTGGAAGAGTCCTCCCTTGAAAGCTGGATTCCCACGGCTTGTCTGTGTGAATTCCTAGCCCGCTCGGCTGAAATTAAGCGACCTAAAGTCGTGCCGAAGTCAAATCGGTCGTCATGGTACTCGAGCGAAACTGAGTGCTTTAACGCTCGCCGCTCGGCCACACAGCTGTCCAGAGACTCGGGGGAGGCCTCCCCTGAAAGCTGGATTCCAACCGATCGTTTGTTTCAAATCTTAGCCCACTAGCTCAAAAGTAAGCGCTAAAAAGTCCTGCCAAAGTCACATAGGTTGTCATGTTACAATTTAGTCAAGAAAGGCCTACTACTGGAGCGAAACCGAGTGCTTCGATGCTCGCCGTTCGGCCCCACGACCTCCGAGAGGCTTGGAAGAGGCCTCCCTTGAAATCTGGATTCCCAAGGCTTGTCTGTGTGAATTCCTAGACCGCTCGGCTGAAATTAAGCGACCTAAAGTCGTGCCGAAGTCAAATCGGTCGTCATGGTACTCGAGCGAAACTGAGTGCTTTAACGCTCGCCGCTCGGCCCTACAGCCGTCCAGAGACTCGGGGGAGGCCTCCCCTGAAAGCTGGATTCCCACCGATCGTTTGTTTCAAATCTTAGCCCACTAGCTCAAAAGTAAGCGCTAAAAAGTCCTGCCAAAGTCACATAGGTCGTCATGTTACAATTTAGTCAATAAAGGCCTACTACTGGAGCGAAACCGAGTGCTTTGACGCTCGCCGTTCGGCCCCACGACCTCTGAGAGGCTTGGAAGAGGCCTCCACTGAAAGCTGGATTCCCAAGGATTGTGTGTGTGAATTCCTAGCCCGCTAGGCTGAAATTAAGTGACCTAAAGTCGTGCCGAAGTCAAATCGGTCGTAATGGTATTCGAGCGAAACTGAGTGCTTTAACGCTCGCCACTCGGTCCCACAGCCGTCCAGAGACTCGGGGGAGGCCTCCCCTGAAAGCTGGTTTCCCACCGATCGTTTTTTTCAAATCTGAGCCCACTCGTTCAAAAGTAGGCGCTAAAATGTCCTGCCAAAGTCACATAGATCGTCATGTTACAATTTAGTCAATAAAGGCCTACTACTGGGGAGAAACCGAGTGCTTTGACGCTCGCCGTTCGGCCCCACAGCCGTCCAGAGACTTGGGGGAGGCCTCCCCTGAAAGCTGAATTCCCACCGATCGTTTGTTTCAAATCTTAGCGCACTAGATCAAAAGTAAGCGCTAAAAAGTACTGCCAAAGTCACATAGGTTGTCATGTTACAATTTAGTCAATAAAGGCCTACTACTGGAGTGAAACCGAGTGCTTCGACGCTCGCCGTTCGGCCCCACGAGCTCCGAGAGGCTTGGAAGAGGCCTCCCCTGAAAGCTGGATTCCCACCGATCGTTTGTTTTAAATCTTAGCCCACTAGCTCAAACGTAAGCGCTAAAAAGTCCTGCCAAAATCACATAGGTCGTCATGTTACAATTTAGTCAATAAAGGCCTACTTCTGGACCGAAACAGAGTGCTTTAACGCTCGCCGCTCGGCCCCACAGCTGTCCAGAGACTCGGGGGAGGCCTCCCCTGAAAGCTGGTTTCCCACCGATCGTTTTTTTTCAAATATTAGCCCACTAGTTCCAAAGTAGGCGCTAAAATGTCCTGCCAAAGTCACATAGATCGTCATGTTACAATTTAGTCAATAAAGGCCTACTACTGGGGAGAAACAGAGTGCTTTGACGCTCGCCGTTCGGCCCCACAGCCGTCCAGAGACTTGGGGGAGGCCTCCCCTGAAAGCTGAATTCCCACCGATCGTTTGTTTCAAATCTTAGCCCACTAGATCAAAAGTAAGCGCTAAAAAGTCCTGCCAAAGTCACATAGGTTGTCATGTTACAATTTAGTCAATAAAGGCCTACTACTGGAGCGGAACCGAGTGCTTCGACGCTCGCCGTTCGGCCCCACGAGCTCCGAGAGGCTTGGAAGAGGCCTCCCTTGAAAGCTGGATTCCCACGGCTTGTCTGTGTGAATGCCTAGCCCGCTCGGCTGAAATTAAGCGACCTAAAGTCGTGCCGAAGTCAAATCTGTCGTCATGGTACTCGAGCGAAACTGAGTGCTTTAACGCTCGCCGCTCGGCCACACAGCTGTCCAGAGACTCGGGGGAGGCCTCCCCTGAAAGCTGGATTCCCACCGATCGTTTGTTTCAAATCTTAGCCCACTAGCTCAAAAGTAAGCGCTAAAAAGTCCTGCCAAAGTCACATAGGTTGTCAATTTACAATTTAGTCAAGAAAGGCCTACTACTGGAGCGAAACCGAGTGCTTCGACGCTCGCCGTTCGGCCCCACGACCTCCGAGAGGCTTGGAAGAGGCCTCCCTTGAAAGCTGGATTCCCAAGGCTTGTCTGTGTGAATTCCTAGCCCGCTCGGCTGAAATTAAGTGACCTAAAGTCGTGCCGAAGTCAAATCGGTCGTAATGGTATTCGAGCGAAACTGAGTGCTTTAACGCTCGCCACTCGGTCCCACAGCCGTCCAGAGACTTGGGGGAGGCCTCCCCTGAAAGCTGGATTCCCACCGATAGTTTGTTTCAAATCTTAGCCCACTAGCTCAAAAGTAAGCGCTAAAAAGTCCTGCCAAAATCACATAGGTTGTCATGTTACAATTTAGTCAAGAAAGGCCTACTACTGGAGCGAAACCGAGTGCTTTGACGCTCGCCGTTCGGCCCCACGACCTATGAGAGGCTTAGAAGAGGCCTCCCCTGAAAGCTGGATTCCCACCGATCGTTTGTTTTAAATCTTAGCCCACTACCTCAAATGTAAGCGCTAAAAAGTCCTGCCAAAATCACATAGGTCGTAATGTTACAATTTAGTCAATAAAGGCCTATTACTGGACCGAAACAGAGTGCTTTAATGCTCGCCGCTCGGCCCCACAGCTGTCCAGAGACTCGGGGGAGGCCTCCCCTGAAAGCTGGTTTCCCACCGATCATTTTTTTCAAATATTAGCCCACTAGTTCCAAAGTAGGCGTTAAAATGTCCTGCCAAAGTCACATAGATCGTCATGTTACAATTTAGTCAATAAAGGACTACTACTGGGGAGAAACAGAGTGCTTTGAAGCTCGCCGTTCGGCCGCACAGCCGTCCAGAGACTTGGGGGAGGCCTCCCCTGAAAGCTGAATTCCCACCGATCGTTTGTTTCAAATCTTAGCCCACTAGATCAAAAGTAAGCGCTAAAAAGTCCTGCCAAAGTCACATAGGTTGTCATGTTACAATTTAGTCAATAAAGGCCTACTACTGGAGCGAAACCGAGTGCTTCGACGCTCGCCGTTCGGCCCCACGAGCTCCGAGAGGCTTGTAAGAGGCCTCCCTTGAAAGCTGGATTCCCAAGGCTTGTCTGTGTGAATGCCTAGCCCGCTCGGCTGAAATTAAGCGACCTAAAGTCGTGCCGAAGTCAAATCGGTCGTCATGGTACTCGAGCGAAACTGAGTGCTTTAACGCTCGCCGCTCGGCCACACAGCTGTCCAGAGACTCGGGGGAGGCCTCCCCTGAAAGCTGGATTCCCACCGATAGTTTGTTTCAAATCTTAGCCCACTAGCTCAAAAGTAAGCGCTAAAAAGTCCTGCCAAAGTCACATAGGTTGTCATGTTACAATTTAGTCAAGAAAGGCCTACTACTGGAGCGAAACCGAGTGCTTCGACGCTCGCCGTTCGGCCCCACGACCTCCGAGAGGCTTGGAAGAGGCCTCCCTTGAAAGCTGGATTCCCAAGGCTTGTCTGTGTGAATTCCTAGCCCGCTCGGCTGAAATTAAGCGACCTAAAGTCGTGCCGAAGTCAAATCGGTCGTCATGGTACTCGAGCGAAACTGAGTGCTTTAACGCTTGCCGCTCGGCCCTACAGCCGTCCAGAGACTCGGGGGAGGCCTCCCCTGAAAGCTGGATTCACACCGATCGTTTGTTTCAAATCTTAGCCCACTAGATCAAAAGTAAGCGCTAAAAAGTCCTGCCAAAGTCACATAGGTTGTCATGTTACAATTTAGTCAATAAAGGCCTACTACTGGAGCGAAACCGAGTGCTTCGACGCTCGCCGTTCGGCCCCACGAGCTCCGAGAGGCTTGGAAGAGGCCTCCCTTGAAAGCTGGATTCCCACGGCTTGTCTGTGTGAATGCCTAGCCCGCTCGGCTGAAATTAAGCGACCTAAAGTCGTGCCGAAGTCAAATCTGTCGTCATGGTACTCGAGCGAAACTGAGTGCTTTAACGCTCGCCGCTCGGCCACACAGCTGTCCAGAGACTCGGGGGAGGCCTCCCCTGAAAGCTGGATTCCCACCGATCGTTTGTTTCAAATCTTAGCCCACTAGCTCAAAAGTAAGCGCTAAAAAGTCCTGCCAAAGTCACATAGGTTGTCAATTTACAATTTAGTCAAGAAAGGCCTACTACTGGAGCGAAACCGAGTGCTTCGACGCTCGCCGTTCGGCCCCACGACCTCCGAGAGGCTTGGAAGAGGCCTCCCTTGAAAGCTGGATTCCCAAGGCTTGTCTGTGTGAATTCCTAGCCCGCTCGGCTGAAATTAAGCGACCTAAAGTCGTGCCGAAGTCAAATCGGTCGTCATGGTACTCGAGCGAAACTGAGTGCTTTAACACTCGCCGCTCGGCCACACAGCTGTCCAGAGACTCGGGGGAGGCCTCCCCTGAAAGCTGGATTCCCACCGATCGTTTGTTTCAAATCTTAGCCCACTAGCTCAAAAGTAAGCGCTAAAAAGTCCTGCCAAAGTCACATAGGTTGTCATGTTACAATTTAGTCAAGAAAGGCCTACTACTGGAGCGAAACCGAGTGCTTCGACGCTCGCCGTTCGGCCCCACGACCTCCGAGAGGCTTGGAAGAGGCCTCCCTTGAAAGCTGGATTCCCAAGGCTTGTCTGTGTGAATTCCTAGCCCGCTCGGCTGAAATTAAGCGACCTAAAGTCGTGCCGAAGTCAAATCGGTCGTCATGGTACTCGAGCGAAACTGAGTGCTTTAACGCTTGCCGCTCGGCCCTACAGCCGTCCAGAGACTCGGGGGAGGCCTCCCCTGAAAGCTGGATTCACACCGATCGTTTGTTTCAAATCTTAGCCCACTAGATCAAAAGTAAGCGCTAAAAAGTCCTGCCAAAGTCACATAGGTTGTCATGTTACAATTTAGTCAATAAAGGCCTACTACTGGAGCGAAACCGAGTGCTTCGACGCTCGCCGTTCGGCCCCACGAGCTCCGAGAGGCTTGGAAGAGGCCTCCCTTGAAAGCTGGATTCCCACGGCTTGTCTGTGTGAATGCCTAGCCCGCTCGGCTGAAATTAAGCGACCTAAAGTCGTGCCGAAGTCAAATCTGTCGTCATGGTACTCGAGCGAAACTGAGTGCTTTAACGCTCGCCGCTCGGCCACACAGCTGTCCAGAGACTCGGGGGAGGCCTCCCCTGAAAGCTGGATTCCCACCGATCGTTTGTTTCAAATCTTAGCCCACTAGCTCAAAAGTAAGCGCTAAAAAGTCCTGCCAAAGTCACATAGGTTGTCAATTTACAATTTAGTCAAGAAAGGCCTACTACTGGAGCGAAACCGAGTGCTTCGACGCTCGCCGTTCGGCCCCACGACCTCCGAGAGGCTTGGAAGAGGCCTCCCTTGAAAGCTGGATTCCCAAGGCTTGTCTGTGTGAATTCCTAGCCCGCTCGGCTGAAATTAAGCGACCTAAAGTCGTGCCGAAGTCAAATCGGTCGTCATGGTACTCGAGCGAAACTGAGTGCTTTAACACTCGCCGCTCGGCCACACAGCTGTCCAGAGACTCGGGGGAGGCCTCCCCTGAAAGCTGGATTCCCACCGATCGTTTGTTTCAAATCTTAGCCCACTAGATCAAAAGTAAGCGCTAAAAAGTACTGCCAAAGTCACATAGGTTGTCATGTTACAATTTAGTCAATAAAGGCCTACTACTGGAGTGAAACCGAGTGCTTCGACGCTCGCCGTTCGGCCCCACGAGCTCCGAGAGGCTTGGAAGAGGCCTCCCCTGAAAGCTGGATTCCCACCGATCGTTTGTTTTAAATCTTAGCCCACTAGCTCAAACGTAAGCGCTAAAAAGTCCTGCCAAAATCACATAGGTCGTCATGTTACAATTTAGTCAATAAAGGCCTACTTCTGGACCGAAACAGAGTGCTTTAACGCTCGCCGCTCGGCCCCACAGCTGTCCAGAGACTCGGGGGAGGCCTCCCCTGAAAGCTGGTTTCCCACCGATCGTTTTTTTCAAATATTAGCCCACTAGTTCCAAAGTAGGCGCTAAAATGTCCTGCCAAAGTCACATAGATCGTCATGTTACAATTTAGTCAATAAAGGCCTACTACTGGGGAGAAACAGAGTGCTTTGACGCTCGCCGTTCGGCCCCACAGCCGTCCAGAGACTTGGGGGAGGCCTCCCCTGAAAGCTGAATTCCCACCGATCGTTTGTTTCAAATCTTAGCCCACTAGATCAAAAGTAAGCGCTAAAAAGTCCTGCCAAAGTCACATAGGTTGTCATGTTACAATTTAGTCAATAAAGGCCTACTACTGGAGCGGAACCGAGTGCTTCGACGCTCGCCGTTCGGCCCCACGAGCTCCGAGAGGCTTGGAAGAGGCCTCCCTTGAAAGCTGGATTCCCACGGCTTGTCTGTGTGAATGCCTAGCCCGCTCGGCTGAAATTAAGCGACCTAAAGTCGTGCCGAAGTCAAATCTGTCGTCATGGTACTCGAGCGAAACTGAGTGCTTTAACGCTCGCCGCTCGGCCACACAGCTGTCCAGAGACTCGGGGGAGGCCTCCCCTGAAAGCTGGATTCCCACCGATCGTTTGTTTCAAATCTTAGCCCACTAGCTCAAAAGTAAGCGCTAAAAAGTCCTGCCAAAGTCACATAGGTTGTCAATTTACAATTTAGTCAAGAAAGGCCTACTACTGGAGCGAAACCGAGTGCTTCGACGCTCGCCGTTCGGCCCCACGACCTCCGAGAGGCTTGGAAGAGGCCTCCCTTGAAAGCTGGATTCCCAAGGCTTGTCTGTGTGAATTCCTAGCCCGCTCGGCTGAAATTAAGTGACCTAAAGTCGTGCCGAAGTCAAATCGGTCGTAATGGTATTCGAGCGAAACTGAGTGCTTTAACGCTCGCCACTCGGTCCCACAGCCGTCCAGAGACTTGGGGGAGGCCTCCCCTGAAAGCTGGATTCCCACCGATCGTTTGTTTCAATATCTGTAGCCCACTAGCTCAAAAGTAAGCGCTAAAAAGTCCTGCCAAAGTCACATAGGTTGTCATGTTACAATTTAGTCAATAAAGGCCTACTACTGGAGCGAAACTGAGTGCTTTAACGCTCGCCGTTCGGCCCCACGACCTATGAGAGGCTTAGAAGAGGCCTCCCCTGAAAGCTGGATTCCCACCGATCGTTTGTTTTAAATCTTAGCCCACTACCTCAAATGTAAGCGCTAAAAAGTCCTGCCAAAATCACATAGGTCGTAATGTTACAATTTAGTCAATAAAGGCCTATTACTGGACCGAAACAGAGTGCTTTAATGCTCGCCGCTCGGCCCCACAGCTGTCCAGAGACTCGGGGGAGGCCTCCCCTGAAAGCTGGTTTCCCACCGATCATTTTTTTCAAATATTAGCCCACTAGATCAAAAGTAAGCGCTAAAAAGTCCTGCCAAAGTCACATAGGTTGTCATGTTACAATTTAGTCAATAAAGGCCTACTACTGGAGCGAAACCGAGTGCTTCGACGCTCGCCGTTCGGCCCCACGAGCTCCGAGAGGCTTGTAAGAGGCCTCCCTTGAAAGCTGGATTCCCAAGGCTTGTCTGTGTGAATGCCTAGCCCGCTCGGCTGAAATTAAGCGACCTAAAGTCGTGCCGAAGTCAAATCGGTCGTCATGGTACTCGAGCGAAACTGAGTGCTTTAACGCTCGCCGCTCGGCCACACAGCTGTCCAGAGACTCGGGGGAGGCCTCCCCTGAAAGCTGGATTCCCACCGATCGTTTGTTTCAAATCTTAGCCCACTAGCTCAAAAGTAAGCGCTAAAAAGTCCTGCCAAAGTCACATAGGTTGTCATGTTACAATTTAGTCAAGAAAGGCCTACTACTGGAGCGAAACCGAGTGCTTCGACGCTCGCCGTTCGGCCCCACGACCTCCGAGAGGCTTGGAAGAGGCCTCCCTTGAAAGCTGGATTCCCAAGGCTTGTCTGTGTGAATTCCTAGCCCGCTCGGCTGAAATTAAGCGACCTAAAGTCGTGCCGAAGTCAAATCGGTCGTCATGGTACTCGAGCGAAACTGAGTGCTTTAACGCTTGCCGCTCGGTCCCTACAGCCGTCCAGAGACTCGGGGGAGGCCTCCCCTGAAAGCTGGATTCACACCGATCGTTTGTTTCAAATCTTAGCCCACTAGATCAAAAGTAAGCGCTAAAAAGTCCTGCCAAAGTCACATAGGTTGTCATGTTACAATTTAGTCAATAAAGGCCTACTACTGGAGCGAAACCGAGTGCTTCGACGCTCGCCGTTCGGCCCCACGAGCTCCGAGAGGCTTGGAAGAGGCCTCCCTTGAAAGCTGGATTCCCACGGCTTGTCTGTGTGAATGCCTAGCCCGCTCGGCTGAAATTAAGCGACCTAAAGTCGTGCCGAAGTCAAATCTGTCGTCATGGTACTCGAGCGAAACTGAGTGCTTTAACGCTCGCCGCTCGGCCACACAGCTGTCCAGAGACTCGGGGGAGGCCTCCCCTGAAAGCTGGATTCCCACCGATCGTTTGTTTCAAATCTTAGCCCACTAGCTCAAAAGTAAGCGCTAAAAAGTCCTGCCAAAGTCACATAGGTTGTCAATTTACAATTTAGTCAAGAAAGGCCTACTACTGGAGCGAAACCGAGTGCTTCGACGCTCGCCGTTCGGCCCCACGACCTCCGAGAGGCTTGGAAGAGGCCTCCCTTGAAAGCTGGATTCCCAAGGCTTGTCTGTGTGAATTCCTAGCCCGCTCGGCTGAAATTAAGCGACCTAAAGTCGTGCCGAAGTCAAATCGGTCGTCATGGTACTCGAGCGAAACTGAGTGCTTTAACACTCGCCGCTCGGCCACACAGCTGTCCAGAGACTCGGGGGAGGCCTCCCCTGAAAGCTGGATTCCCACCGATCGTTTGTTTCAAATCTTAGCCCACTAGCTCAAAAGTAAGCGCTAAAAAGTCCTGCCAAAGTCACATAGGTTGTCATGTTACAATTTAGTCAAGAAAGGCCTACTACTGGAGCGAAACCGAGTGCTTCGACGCTCGCCGTTCGGCCCCACGACCTCCGAGAGGCTTGGAAGAGGCCTCCCTTGAAAGCTGGATTCCCAAGGCTTGTCTGTGTGAATTCCTAGCCCGCTCGGCTGAAATTAAGCGACCTAAAGTCGTGCCGAAGTCAAATCGGTCGTCATGGTACTCGAGCGAAACTGAGTGCTTTAACGCTTGCCGCTCGGCCCTACAGCCGTCCAGAGACTCGGGGGAGGCCTCCCCTGAAAGCTGGATTCACACCGATCGTTTGTTTCAAATCTTAGCCCACTAGATCAAAAGTAAGCGCTAAAAAGTCCTGCCAAAGTCACATAGGTTGTCATGTTACAATTTAGTCAATAAAGGCCTACTACTGGAGCGAAACCGAGTGCTTCGACGCTCGCCGTTCGGCCCCACGAGCTCCGAGAGGCTTGGAAGAGGCCTCCCTTGAAAGCTGGATTCCCACGGCTTGTCTGTGTGAATGCCTAGCCCGCTCGGCTGAAATTAAGCGACCTAAAGTCGTGCCGAAGTCAAATCTGTCGTCATGGTACTCGAGCGAAACTGAGTGCTTTAACGCTCGCCGCTCGGCCACACAGCTGTCCAGAGACTCGGGGGAGGCCTCCCCTGAAAGCTGGATTCCCACCGATCGTTTGTTTCAAATCTTAGCCCACTAGCTCAAAAGTAAGCGCTAAAAAGTCCTGCCAAAGTCACATAGGTTGTCAATTTACAATTTAGTCAAGAAAGGCCTACTACTGGAGCGAAACCGAGTGCTTCGACGCTCGCCGTTCGGCCCCACGACCTCCGAGAGGCTTGGAAGAGGCCTCCCTTGAAAGCTGGATTCCCAAGGCTTGTCTGTGTGAATTCCTAGCCCGCTCGGCTGAAATTAAGCGACCTAAAGTCGTGCCGAAGTCAAATCGGTCGTCATGGTACTCGAGCGAAACTGAGTGCTTTAACACTCGCCGCTCGGCCACACAGCTGTCCAGAGACTCGGGGGAGGCCTCCCCTGAAAGCTGGATTCCCACCGATCGTTTGTTTCAAATCTTAGCCCACTAGCTCAAAAGTAAGCGCTAAAAAGTCCTGCCAAAGTCACATAGGTTGTCATGTTACAATTTAGTCAAGAAAGGCCTACTACTGGAGCGAAACCGAGTGCTTCGACGCTCGCCGTTCGGCCCCACGACCTCCGAGAGGCTTGGAAGAGGCCTCCCTTGAAAGCTGGATTCCCAAGGCTTGTCTGTGTGAATTCCTAGCCCGCTCGGCTGAAATTAAGCGACCTAAAGTCGTGCCGAAGTCAAATCGGTCGTCATGGTACTCGAGCGAAACTGAGTGCTTTAACGCTTGCCGCTCGGCCCTACAGCCGTCCAGAGACTCGGGGGAGGCCTCCCCTGAAAGCTGGATTCACACCGATCGTTTGTTTCAAATCTTAGCCCACTAGATCAAAAGTAAGCGCTAAAAAGTCCTGCCAAAGTCACATAGGTTGTCATGTTACAATTTAGTCAATAAAGGCCTACTACTGGAGCGAAACCGAGTGCTTCGACGCTCGCCGTTCGGCCCCACGAGCTCCGAGAGGCTTGGAAGAGGCCTCCCTTGAAAGCTGGATTCCCACGGCTTGTCTGTGTGAATGCCTAGCCCGCTCGGCTGAAATTAAGCGACCTAAAGTCGTGCCGAAGTCAAATCTGTCGTCATGGTACTCGAGCGAAACTGAGTGCTTTAACGCTCGCCGCTCGGCCACACAGCTGTCCAGAGACTCGGGGGAGGCCTCCCCTGAAAGCTGGATTCCCACCGATCGTTTGTTTCAAATCTTAGCCCACTAGCTCAAAAGTAAGCGCTAAAAAGTCCTGCCAAAGTCACATAGGTTGTCAATTTACAATTTAGTCAAGAAAGGCCTACTACTGGAGCGAAACCGAGTGCTTCGACGCTCGCCGTTCGGCCCCACGACCTCCGAGAGGCTTGGAAGAGGCCTCCCTTGAAAGCTGGATTCCCAAGGCTTGTCTGTGTGAATTCCTAGCCCGCTCGGCTGAAATTAAGCGACCTAAAGTCGTGCCGAAGTCAAATCGGTCGTCATGGTACTCGAGCGAAACTGAGTGCTTTAACACTCGCCGCTCGGCCACACAGCTGTCCAGAGACTCGGGGGAGGCCTCCCCTGAAAGCTGGATTCCCACCGATCGTTTGTTTCAAATCTTAGCCCACTAGCTCAAACGTAAGCGCTAAAAAGTCCTGCCAAAGTCACATAGGTCGTCATGTTACAATTTAGTCAATAAAGGCCTACTACTGGAGCGAAACCGAGTGCTTTGACGCTCGCTGTTCGGCCCCACGACCTCTGAGAGGCTTGGAAGAGGCCTCCACTGAAAGCTGGATTCCCAAGGCTTGTCTGTGTGAATTCCTAGCACGCTCGGCTGAAATTAAGCGACCTAAAGTCGTGCCGAAGTCAAATCGGTCGTCATGGTACTCGAGCGAAACTGAGTGCTTTAACGCTTGCCGCTCGGCCCTACAGCCGTCCAGAGACTCGGGGGAGGCCTCCCCTGAAAGCTGGATTCACACCGATCGTTTGTTTCAAATCTTAGCCCACTAGATCAAAAGTAAGCGCTAAAAATTCCTGCCAAAGTCACATAGGTTGTCATGTTACAATTTAGTCAATAAAGGCCTACTACTGGAGCGAAACCGAGTGCTTCGACGCTCGCCGTTCGGCCCCACGAGCTCCGAGAGGCTTGGAAGAGGCCTCCCTTGAAAGCTGGATTCCCACGGCTTGTCTGTGTGAATGCCTAGCCCGCTCGGCTGAAATTAAGCGACCTAAAGTCGTGCCGAAGTCAAATCTGTCGTCATGGTACTCGAGCGAAACTGAGTGCTTTAACGCTCGCCGCTCGGCCACACAGCTGTCCAGAGACTCGGGGGAGGCCTCCCCTGAAAGCTGGATTCCCACCGATCGTTTGTTTCAAATCTTAGCCCACTAGCTCAAAAGTAAGCGCTAAAAAGTCCTGCCAAAGTCACATAGGTTGTCAATTTACAATTTAGTCAAGAAAGGCCTACTACTGGAGCGAAACCGAGTGCTTCGACGCTCGCCGTTCGGCCCCACGACCTCCGAGAGGCTTGGAAGAGGCCTCCCTTGAAAGCTGGATTCCCAAGGCTTGTCTGTGTGAATTCCTAGCCCGCTCGGCTGAAATTAAGCGACCTAAAGTCGTGCCGAAGTCAAATCGGTCGTCATGGTACTCGAGCGAAACTGAGTGCTTTAACACTCGCCGCTCGGCCACACAGCTGTCCAGAGACTCGGGGGAGGCCTCCCCTGAAAGCTGGATTCCCACCGATCGTTTGTTTCAAATCTTAGCCCACTAGCTCAAACGTAAGCGCTAAAAAGTCCTGCCAAAGTCACATAGGTCGTCATGTTACAATTTAGTCAATAAAGGCCTACTACTGGAGCGAAACCGAGTGCTTTGACGCTCGCTTTTCGGCCCCACGACCTCTGAGAGGCTTGGAAGAGGCCTCCACTGAAAGCTGGATTCCCAAGGATTGTGTGTGTGAATTCCTAGCCCGCTAGGCTGAAATTAAGTGACCTAAAGTCGTGCCGAAGTCAAATCGGTCGTAATGGTATTCGAGCGAAACTGAGTGCTTTAACGCTCGCCACTCGGTCCCACAGCCGTCCAGAGACTTGGGGGAGGCCTCCCCTGAAAGCTGGATTCCCACCGATCGTTTGTTTCAAATTGTAGCCCACTAGCTCAAAAGTAAGCGCTAAAAAGTCCTGCCAAAGTCACATAGGTTGTCATGTTACAATTTAGTCAATAAAGGCCTACTACTGGACCGAAACTGAGTGCTTTAACGCTCGCCGTTCGGCCCCACGACCTATGAGAGGCTTAGAAGAGGCCTCCCCTGAAAGCTGGATTCCCACCGATCGTTTGTTTTAAATCTTAGCCCACTACCTCAAATGTAAGCGCTAAAAAGTCCTGCCAAAATCACATAGGTCGTAATGTTACAATTTAGTCAATAAAGGCCTATTACTGGACCGAAACAGAGTGCTTTAACGCTCGCCGCTCGGCCCCACAGCTGTCCAGAGACTCGGGGGAGGCCTCCCCTGAAAGCTGAATTCCCACCGATCGTTTGTTTCAAATCTTAGCCCACTAGATCAAAAGTAAGCGCTAAAAAGTCCTGCCAAAGTCACATAGGTTGTCATGTTACAATTTAGTCAATAAAGGCCTACTACTGGAGCGAAACCGAGTGCTTCGACGCTCGCCGTTCGGCCCCACGAGCTCCGAGAGGCTTGGAAGAGGCCTCCCTTGAAAGCTGGATTCCCACGGCTTGTCTGTGTGAATGCCTAGCCCGCTCGGCTGAAATTAAGCGACCTAAAGTCGTGCCGAAGTCAAATCGGTCGTCATGGTACTCGAGCGAAACTGAGTGCTTTAACGCTCGCCGCTCGGCCACACAGCTGTCCAGAGACTCGGGGGAGGCCTCCCCTGAAAGCTGGATTCCCACCGATAGTTTGTTTCAAATCTTAGCCCACTAGCTCAAAAGTAAGCGCTAAAAAGTCCTGCCAAAGTCACATAGGTTGTCATGTTACAATTTAGTCAAGAAAGGCCTACTACTGGAGCGAAACCGAGTGCTTCGACGCTCGCCGTTCGGCCCCACGACCTCCGAGAGGCTTGGAAGAGGCCTCCCTTGAAAGCTGGATTCCCAAGGCTTGTCTGTGTGAATTCCTAGCCCGCTCGGCTGAAATTAAGCGACCTAAAGTCGTGCCGAAGTCAAATCGGTCGTCATGGTACTCGAGCGAAACTGAGTGCTTTAACGCTTGCCGCTCGGCCCTACAGCCGTCCAGAGACTCGGGGGAGGCCTCCCCTGAAAGCTGGATTCCCACCGATCGTTTGTTTCAAATCTTAGCCCACTAGCTCAAAAGTAAGCGCTAAAAAGTCCTGCCAAAGTCACATAGGTCGTCATGTTACAATTTAGTCAATAAAGGCCTACTACTGGAGCGAAACCGAGTGCTTTGACGCTCGCCGTTCGGCCCCACGACCTCTGAGAGCCTCGGAAGAGGCCTCCACTGAAAGCTGGATTCCCAAGGATTGTCTGTGTGAATTCCTAGCCCGCTAGGCTGAAATTAAGTGACCTAAAGTCGTGCCGAAGTCAAATCGGTCGTAATGGTATTCGAGCGAAACTGAGTGCTTTAACACTCGCCAGTCGGTCCCACAGCCGTCCAGAGACTTGGGGGAGGCCTCCCCTGAAAGCTGGATTCCCACCGATCGTTTGTTTCAAATCTTAGCCCACTAGCTCAAACGTAAGCGCTAAAAAGTCCTGCCAAAATCACATAGGTCGTCATGTTACAATTTACTCAATAAAGGCCTATTACTGGACCGAAACAGAGTGCTTTAACGCTCGCCGCTCGGCCCCACAGCTGTCCAGAGACTCGGGGGTGGCCTCCCCTGAAAGCTGGTTTCCCACCGATCGTTTGTTTCAAATCTTAGCCCACTAGTTCAAAAGTAGGCGCTAAAAAGTCTTGCCAAAGTCACATAGGTCGTCATGTTACAATTTAGTCAAAGAAGGCCTACTACTGGACCGAAACTGAGTGCTTTAACGCTCGCCGTTCGGCCCCACGACCTCTGAGAGGCTTGGAAGAGGCCTCCCCTGAAAGCTGGATTCCCACCGATCGTTTGTTTTAAATCTTAGCCCACAAGCTCAAACGTAAGCGCTAAAAAGTCCTGCCAAAATCACATAGGTCGTCAGGTTACAATTTAGTCAATAAAGGCCTATTACTGGACCGAAACAGAGTGCTTTAACGCTCACCGCTCGGCCCCACAGCTGTCCACAGACTCGGGGGAGGCCTCCCCTGAAAGCTGGTTTCCCACCGATCGTTTCTTTCAAATCTTAGCCCACTAGTTCAAAAGTAGGCGCTAAAAAGTCCTGCCAAAGTCACATAGATCGTCATGTTACAATTTAGTCAATAAAGGCCTACTACTGGGGAGAAACCAAGTGCTTTAACGCTCGCCGTTCAGCCCCACGACCTCTGAGAAGCTTGGAAGAGGCCTCCCCTGAAAGCTGGATTCCCACCGATCGTTTGTTTCAAATTTCAGCCCACTAGCTCAAAAGTAAGCGCTAAAACGTCCTGCCAAAGTCACATAGGTCGTCATGTTACAATTTAGTCAATAAAGGCCTACTACTGGAGCGAAACCGAGTGCTTTGACGCTCGCCGTTCGGCCCCACGACCTCTGAGAGCCTCGGAAGAGGCCTCCACTGAAAGCTGGATTCCCAAGGATTTTCTGTGTGAATTCCTAGCCCGCTAGGCTGAAATTAAGTGACCTAAAGTCGTGCCGAAGTCAAATCGGTCGTAATGGTATTCGAGCGAAACTGAGTGCTTTAACACTCGCCACTCGGTCCCACAGCCGTCCAGAGACTTGGGGGAGGCCTCCCCTGAAAGCTGGATTCCCACCGATCGTTTGTTTCAAATCTTAGCCCACTAGCTCAAACGTAAGCGCTAAAAAGTCCTGCCAAAATCACATAGGTCGTCATGTTACAATTTACTCAATAAAGGCCTATTACTGGACCGAAACAGAGTGCTTTAACGCTCGCCGCTCGGCCCCACAGCTGTCCAGAGACTCGGGGGAGGCCTCCCCTGAAAGCTGGTTTCCCACCGATCGTTTGTTTCAAATCTTAGCCGACTAGCTCAAACGTAAGCGCTAAAAAGTCCTGCCAAAATCACATAGGTCGTCATGTTACAATTTAGTCAATAAAGGCCTAGTACTGGACCGAAACTGAGTGCTTTAACGCTCGCCGTTCGGCCCCACGACCTCTGAGAGGCTTGGAACAGGCCTCTCCTGAAAGCTGGATTCCCACCGATCGTTTGTTTTAAATCTTAGCCCACTAGCTCAAACGTAAGCGCTAAAAAGTCCTGCCAAAGTCACATAGGTAGTCATGTTACAATTTAGTCAATAAAGGCCTACTACTGGACCGAAACTGAGTGCTTTAACGCTCGCCGTTCGGCCCCACGACCTCTGAGAGGCTTGGAAGAGGCCTCCCCTGAAAGCTGGATTCCCACCGATCGTTTGTTTTAAATCTTAGCCCACTAGCTCAAACGTAAGCGCTAAAAAGTCCTGCCAAAATCACATAGGTCGTCATGTTACAATTTAGTCAATAAAGGCCTATTACTGGACCGAAACAGAGTGCTTTAACGCTCGCCGTTCGGCCCCACAGCTGTCCAGAGACTCGGGGGAGGCCTCCCCTGAAAGCTGGTTTCCCACCGATCGTTTGTTTCAAATCTTAGCCCACTAGTTCAAAAGTAGGCGCTAAAAAGCCCTGCCAAAGTCACATAGGTCGTCATGTTACAATTGAGTCAATAAAGGCCTACTACTGGGGAGAAACCGAGTGCTTTAACGCTCGCCGTTCGGCCCCACGACCTCTGAGAGGCTAGGAAGAGGCCTCCCCTGAAAGCTGGATTCCCACCGATCGTTTGTTTCAAATCTTAGCCCACTAGCTCAAAAGTAAGCGCTAAAAAGTCCTGCCAAAGTCACATAGGTCGTCATGTTACAATTTAGTGAATAAAGGCCTACTACTGGAGCGAAACCGAGTGCTTTAAACGCTTGCCGTTCGGCCCCACAGCTGTCCAGAGACTCGGGGGAGGCCTCCCCTGAAAGCTGGATTCCCACCGATCGTTTGGTTCAAATCTTAGCCCACTAGCTCAAAAGTAAGCGCTAAAAAGTCCTGCCAAAGCCACATAGGTCGTCATGTTACAATTTAGTCAATAAAGGCCTACTACTGGAGCGAAACCGAGTGCTTTGACGCTCGCCGTTCAGCCCCACGACCTCTGAGAGGCTTGGAAGAGGCCTCCACTGAAAGCTGGATTCCCAAGGATTGTCTGTGTGAATTCCTAGCCCGCTAGGCTGAAATTAAGCGACCTAAAGTCGTGCCGAAGTCAAATCGGTCGTAATGGTATTCGAGTGAAACTGAGTGCTTTAACACTCGCCACTCGGTCCCACAGCCGTCCAGAGACTTGGGGGAGGCCTCCCCTGAAAGCTGAATTCCCACCGATCGTTTGTTTCAAATCTTAGCCCACTAGATCAAAAGTAAGCGCTAAAAAGTCCTGCCAAAGTCACATAGGTTGTCATGTTACAATTTAGTCAATAAAGGCCTACTACTGGAGTGAAACTGAGTGCTTCGACGCTCGCCGTTCGGCCCCACGAGCTCCGAGAGGCTTGGAAGAGGCCTCCCTTGAAAGCTGGATTTCCACGGCTTGTCTGTGTGAATTCCTAGACCGCTCGGCTGAAATTAAGCGACCTAAAGTCGTGCCGAAGTCAAATCGGTCGTCATGGTACTCGAGCGAAACAGAGTGCTTTAACGCTCGCCGCTCGGCCACACAGCTGTCCAGAGACTCGCGGGAGGCCTCCCCTGAAAGCTGGATTCCCACCGATCGTTTGTTTCAAATCATAGCCCACTAGCTCAAAAGTAAGCGCTAAAAAGTCCTGCCAAAGTCACATAGGTTGTCATGTTACAATTTAGTCAAGAAAGGCCTACTACTGGAGCGAAACCGCGTGCTTCGACGCTCGCCGTTCGGCCCCACGACCTCTGAGAGGCTTGGAAGAGGCCTCCCCTGAAAGCTGGATTCCCACCGATCGTTTGTTTCAAATCATAGCCCACTAGCTCAAAAGGAAGCGCTAAAAAGTCCTGCCAAAGTCACATAGGTTGTCATGTTACAATTTAGTCAAGAAAGGCCTACTACTGGAGCGAAACCGCGTGCTTCGACGCTCGCCGTTCGGCCCCACGACCTCTGAGAGGCTTGGAAGAGGCCTCCACTGAAAGCTGGATTCCCAAGGATTGTCTGTGTGAATTCCTAGCCCGCTAGGCTGCAATTAAGTGACCTAAAGTCTTGCCGAAGTCAAATCGGTCGTAATGGTATTCGAGCGAAACTGAGTGCTTTAACACTCGCCACTCGGTCCCACAGCCGTCCAGAGACTTGGGGGAGGCCTCCCCTGAAAGCTGGATTCCCACCGATCGTTTGTTTCAAATCTTAGCCCACTAGATCAAAAGTAAGCGCTAAAAAGTCCTGCCAAAGTCACATAGGTTGTCATGTTACAATTTAGTCAATAAAGGCCTACTACTGGAGCGAAACCGAGTGCTTCGACGCTCGCCGTTCGGCCCCACGAGCTCCGAGAGGCTTGGAAGAGGCCTCCCTTGAAAGCTGGATTCCCACGGCTTGTCTGTGTGAATTCCTAGCCCGCTCGGCTGAAATTAAGCAACCTAAAGTCGTGCCGAAGTCAAATCGGTCGTCATGGTACTCGAGCGAAACTGAGTGCTTTAACGCTCGCCGCTCGGCCACACAGCTGTCCAGAGACTCGGGGGAGGCCTCCCCTAAAAGCTGGATTCCCACCGATCGTTTGTTTCAAATCTTAGCCCACTAGCTCAAAAGTAAGCGCTAAAAAGTCCTGCCAAAGTCACATAGGTTGTCATGTTACAATTTAGTCAAGAAAGGCCTACTACTGGAGCGAAACAGAGTGCTTCGACGCTCGCCGTTCGGCCCCACGAGCTCCGAGAAGCTTAGAAGAGGCCTCCCTTGAAAGCTGGATTCCCACGGCTTGTCTGTGTGAATTCCTAGCCCGCTCGGCTGATATTAAGCGACCTAAAGTCGTGCCGAAGTCAAATCGGTCGTCATGGTACTCGAGCGAAACTGAGTGCTTTAACGCTCGCCGCTCGGCCACACAGCTGTCCAGAGACTCGGGGGAGGCCTCCCCTAAAAGCTGGATTCCCACCGATCGTTTGTTTCAAATCTTAGCCCACTAGCTCAAAAGTAAGCGCTAAAAAGTCCTGCCAAAATCACATAGGTTGTCATGTTACAATTTAGTCAAGAAAGGCCTACTACTGGAGCGAAACCGAGTGCTTCGACGCTCGCCGTTCGGCCCCACGACCTCCGAGAGGCTTGGAAGAGGCCTCCCTTGAAAGCTGGATTCCCAAGGCTTGTCTGTGTGAAGTCCTAGCCCGCTCGGCTGAAATTAAGCGACCTAAAGTTGTGCCGAAGTCAAATCGGTCATCATGGTACTCGAGCGAAACTGAGTGCTTTAACGCTTGCCGCTCGGCCCCACAGCCGTCCAGAGACTCGGGGGAGGCCTCCCCTGAAAGCTGGATTCCCATCGATCGTTTGTTCAAAATCTTAGCCCACTAGCTCAAAAGTAAGTGCTAAAAAGTCCTGCCAAAGTCACATAGGTCGTCATGTAACAATTTAGTGAATAAAGACCTACTACTGGAGCGAAACCGAGTGCTTTAACACTCGCCACTCGGTCCCACAGCCGTCCAGAGACTCGGGGGTGGCGTCCCCTGAAAGCTGGATTCCCACCGATCGTTTGTTTCAAATCTTAGCCCACTAGCTCAAAAGTGAGCGCTAAAAAGTCCTGCCAAAGTCACATAGGTCGTCATGTTACAATTTAGTCAATAAAGGCCTACTACTGGAGCGAAACCGAGTGCTTTGACGCTCGCCGTTCGGCCCCACGACCTCTGAGAGGCTTGGAAGAGGCCTCCCCTGAAAGCTGGATTCCCAAGGATTGTATGTGTGAATTCCTAGCCCGCTAGGCTTAAATTAGGTCACCTAAAGTCGTGCCGAAGTCAAATCGGTCGTAATGGTATTAGAGCGAAACTGAGTGCTTTAACGCTCGCCACTCGGTCCCACAGCCGTCCAGAGACTCGGGGGAGGCCTCCCCTGAAAGCTGGATTCCCACCGATCGTTTGTTTCAAATCTTAGCCCACTAGCTCAAAAGTAAGCGCTAAAAAGTCCTGCCAAAGTCACATAGGTCGTCATGTTACAATTTAGTCCATAAAGGCCTACAACTGGAGCGAAACCGAGTGCTTTGACGCTCGCCGTTCGGCCCCACGACCTCTGAGAGGCTTGGAAGAGGCCTCCCCTGAAAGCTGGATTCCCACCGATCGTTTTTTTCAAATCTTAGCCCACTAGTTCAAAAGTAGGCGCTAAAAAGTCCTGTCAAAATCACATAGGTCGTCATGTTACAATTTAGTCAATAAAGGCCTATTACTGGACCGAAACAGAGTGCTTTAACGCTCGCCGCTCGGCCCCACAGCTGTCCAGAGACTCAAGGGAGGCCTCCCCTGAAAGCTGGTTTCCCACCGATCGTTGTTTTCAAATCTTAGCCCACTAGTTCAAAAGTAGGCACTAAAATGTCCTGCCAAAGTCACATAGATCGTCATGTTACAATTTAGTCAATAAAGGCCTACTACTGGGGAGAAACCGAGTGCTTTGAACCTCGCCGTTCGGCCCCACAGCCGTCCAGAGACTTGGGGGAGGCCTCCCCTGAAAGCTGAATTCCCACCGATCGTTTGTTTCAAATCTTAGCCCACTAGATCAAAAGTAAGCGCTAAAAAGTCCTGCCAAAGTCACATAGGTTGTCATGTTACAATTTAGTCAATAAAGGCCTACTACTGGAGCGAAACCGAGTGCTTCGACGCTCGCCGTTCGGCCCCACGAGCTCCGAGAGGCTTGGAAGAGGCCTCCCTTGAAAGCTGGATTCCCACGGCTTGTCTGTGTGAATTTCTAGCCCGCTCGACTGAAATTAAGCGACCTAAAGTCGTGCCGAAGTCAAATCGGTCGTCATGGTACTCGAGCGAAACTGAGTGCTTTAACGCTTGCCGCTCGGCCCTACAGCCATCCAGAGACTCGGGGGAGGCCTCCCCTGAAAGCTGGATTCCCACCGATCGTTTGTTTCAAATCTTAGCCCACTAGCTCAAAAGTAAGCGCTAAAAAGTCCTGCCAAAGTCACATAGGTTGTCATGTTACAATTTAGTCAATAAAGGCCTACTACTGGACCGTAAACTGATTGCTTTAACGCTCGCCGTTCGGCCCCACGACCTCTGAGAGGCTTGGAAGAGGCCTCCCCTGAAAGCTGGATTCCCACCGATCGTTTGTTTCAAATCTTAGCCCACTAGTTCAAAAGTAGGCGCTAAAATGTCCTGCCAAAGTAATATAGATCGTCATGTTACAATTTAGTCCATAAAGGCCTACTACTGGGGAGAAAACGAGTGCTTTGAAGCTCGCCATTCGGCCCCACAGCCGTCCAGAGACTTGGGGGAGGCCTCCCCTGAAAGCTGGTTTCCCACCGATCGTTTTTTTCAAATCTTAGCCAACTAGTTCAAAAGTAGGCGCTAAAATGTCCTGCCAAAGTCACATAGATCGTCATGTTACAATTTAGTCAATAAAGGCCTACTACTGGAGCGAAACCGAGTGCTTCGACGCTCGCCGTTCGGCCCCACGAGCTCCGAGAGGCTTGGAAGAGGCCTCCCTTGAAATCTGGATTCCCACGGCTTGTCTGTGTGAATTCCTAGCCCGCTCGGCTGAAATTAAGCGACCTAAAGTCGTGCCGAAGTCAAATCGGTCGTCATGGTACTCGAGCAAAACTGAGTGCTTTAACGCTCGCCGCTCGGCCACACTGCTGTCCAGAGACTCGGGGGAGGCCTCCCCTGAAAGCTGGATTCCCACCGATCGTTTGTTTCAAATCTTAGCCCACTAGCTCAAAAGTAAGCGCTAAAAAGTCCTGCCAAAATCACATAGGTTGTCATGTTACAATTTAGTCAAGAAAGGCCTACTACTGGAGCGAAACCGAGTGCTTCGACGCTCGCCGTTCGGCCCCACGACCTCCGAGAGGCTTGGAAGAGGCCTCCCTTGAAATCTGGATTCCCAAGGCTTGTCTGTGTGAAGTCCTAGCCCGCTCGGCTGAAATTAAGCGACCTAAAGTTGTGCCGAAGTCAAATCGGTCATCATGGTACTCGAGCGAAACTGAGTGCTTTAACGCTTGCCGCTCGGCCCCACAGCCGTCCAGAGACTCGGGGGAGGCCTCCCCTGAAAGCTGGATTCCCATCGATCGTTTGTTCAAAATCTTAGCCCACTAGCTCAAAAGTAAGCGCTAAAAAGTCCTGCCAAAGTCACATAGGTCGTCATGTTACAATTTAGTGAATAAAGACCTACTACTGGAGCGAAACCGAGTGCTTTAACAGTCGCCACTCGGTCCCACAGCCGTCCAGAGACTCGGGGGTGGCGTCCCCTGAAAGCTGGATTCCCACCGATCGTTTGTTTCAAATCTTAGCCCACTAGCTCAAAAGTGAGCGCTAAAAAGTCCTGCCAAAGTCACATAGGTCGTCATGTTACAATTTAGTCAATAAAGGCCTACTACTGGAGCGAAACCGAGTGCTTTGACGCTCGCCGTTCGGCCCCACGACCTCTGAGAGGCTTGGAAGAGGCCTCCCCTGAAAGCTGGATTCCCAAGGATTGTATGTGTGAATTCCTAGCCCGCTAGGCTGAAATTAAGTCACCTAAAGTCGTGCCGAAGTCAAATCGGTCGTAATGGTATTAGAGCAAAACTGAGTGCTTTAACGCTCGCCACTCGGTCCCACAGCCGTCCAGAGACTTGGGGGAGGCCTCCCCTGAAAGCTGGATTCCCACCGATCGTTTGTTTCAAATCTTAGCCCACTAGCTCAAAAGTAGGCGCTAAAAAGTCCTGCCAAAGTCACATAGATCGTCATGTTACAATTTAGTCAATAAAGGCCTACTACTGGGGAGAAACCGAGTGCTTTAACGCTCGCCGTTCGGCCCCACGACCTCTGAGAGGCTTGGAAGAGGCCTCCCCTGAAAGCTGGATTCCCACCGATCGTTTGTTTTAAATCTTAGCCCACTAGCTCAAACGTAAGCGCTAAAAAGTCCTGCCAAAATCACATAGGTCGTCATGTTACAATTTAGTCAATAAAGGCCTATTACTGGACCGAAACAGAGTGCTGTAACGCTCGCCGTTCGGCCCCACAGCTGTCCAGAGACTCGGGGGAGGCCTCCCCTGAAAGCTGGTTTCCCACCGATCGTTTTTTTCAAATCTTAGCCCACTCGTTCAAAAGTACGCGCTAAAATGTCCTGCCAAAGTCACATAGATCGTCATGTTACAATTTAGTCAATAAAGGCCTACTACTGGGGAGAAACCGAGTGCTTTGAAGCTCGCCGTTCGGCCCCACAGCCGTCCAGAGACTTGGGGGAGGCCTCCCCTGAAAGCTGAATTCCCACCGATCGTTTGTTTCAAATCTTAGCCCACTAGATCAAAAGTAAGCGCTAAAAAGTCCTGCCAAAGTCACATAGGTTGTCATGTTACAATTTAGTCAATAAAGGCCTACTACTGGAGCGAAACCGAGTGCTTCGACGCTCGCCGTTCGGCCCCACAGCCGTCCAGAGACTTGGGGGAGGCCTCCCCTAAAGTTGTGCCGAAGTCAAATCGGTCATCATGGTACTCGAGCGAAACTGAGTGCTTTAACGCTTGCCGCTCGGCCCCACAGCCGTCCAGAGACTCGGGGGAGGCCTCCCCTGAAAGCTGGATTCCCATCGATCGTTTGTTCAAAATCTTAGCCCACTAGCTCAAAAGTAAGCGCTAAAAAGTCCTGCCAAAGTCACATAGGTCGTCATGTTACAATTTAGTGAATAAAGACCTACTACTGGAGCGAAACCGAATGCTTTAACACTCGCCACTCGGTCCCACAGCCGTCCAGAGACTCGGGGGTGGCGTCCCCTGAAAGCTGGATTCCCACCGATCGTTTGTTTCAAATCTTAGCCCACTAGCTCAAAAGTGAGCGCTAAAAAGTCCTGCCAAAGTCACATAGGTCATCATGTTACAATTTAGTCAATAAAGGCCTACTACTGGAGCTAAACCGAGTGCTTTGACGCTCGCCGTTCGGCCCCACGACCTCTGAGAGACTTGGAAGAGGCCTCCCCTGAAAGCTGGATTCCCAAGGATTGTATGTGTGAATTCCTAGCCCGCTAGGCTGAAATTAAGTCACCTAAAGTCGTGCCGAAGTCAAATCGGTCGTAATGGTATTAGAGCGAAACTGAGTGCTTTCACGCTCGCCACTCGGTCCCACAGCCGTCCAGAGACTTGGGGGAGGCCAACCCTGAAAGCTGGATTCCCACCGATCGTTTGTTTCAAATCTTAGCCCACTAGCTCAAAAGTAGGCGCTAAAAAGTCCTGCCAAAGTCACATAGATCGTCATGTTACAATTTAGTCAATAGAGGCCTACTACTGGACCGAAACTGAGTGCTTTAACGCTCGCCGCTCGGCCCCACAGCCGTCCAGAGACTCGGGGGAGGCGTCCCCTGAAAGCTGGATTCCCACCGATCGTTTGTTTTAAATCTTAGCCCACTAGCTCAAAAGTAGGCGCTAAAAAGTCATGCCAAAATCACATAGGTCGTCATGTTACAATTTAGTCAATAAAGGCCTACTACTGGAGCGAAAACGAGTGCTTTGACGCTCGCCGTTCGGCCCCACGACCTCCGAGAGGCTTGGAAGAGGCCTCCCCTGAAAGCTGGATTCCCACCGATCGTTTGTTTCAAATCTTCGCCCAGTAGATGAAAAGTAGGCGCTAAAAAGTCTTGCCAAAATCACATAGGTCGTCTTGTTACAATTTAGTCAATAAAGGCCAACTACTGGAGAGAAACCGAGTGCTTTGACGCTCGCCGTTCGCCCCCACAGCCGTCCAGAGACTCGGGGGAGGCCTCCCCTGAAAGCTGGATTCCCACCGATCGTTTGTTTAAAATCTTAGCCCACTAGCTCAAAAGTAAGCGCTAAAATGTCCTGCCAAAGTCACATAGGTCGTCATGTTATAATTTAGTCAATAAAAGCCTACTCCTGGAGCGAAACCGAGTGCTTTGACGCTCACCGTTCGGCCTCACGAGCTCCGAGAGGCTTGGAAGAGGCCTCCCTTGAAAGCTGGATTCCCAAGGCTTGTCTGTGTAAATTCCTAGCCCGCTAGGCAGAAACTAGGTGACCTAAAGTCGTGCCGAAGTCAAATCGGTCGTCATGGTACTCGAGCGAAACTGAGTGCTTTAACGCTAGCCGCTCGGCCCCACAGCCGTCCAGAGACTCGAGGGAGAACTCCCCTGAAAGCTGGATTCCCACCGATCGTTTGTTTCAAATCTTAGCGCACTAGGTCAAAAGTAAGCGCTAAAAAGTCCTGCCAAAGTCACATAGGTTGTCATGTTACAATTTAGTCAATAAAGGCCTACTACTGTAGCGAAACCGAGTGCTTTGACAATCGCCGTTCGGGCCCACGACCTCCGAGAGGCTTGGAAGAGGCCTCCCCTGAAAGCTGGATTCCCACCGATCGTTTGCTTCAAATCTTAGCTCACTAGCTCAAAAGTAAGCGCTAAAAAGTCCTGCCAAAATCACATAGGTCGTCATGTTAAAATTTAGTCAATAAATGCCTACTACTGGAGAGAAACCGAGTGCTTTTTACGCTCGCCGTTCGACCCCACAGCTGTCCAGAGACTCGGGGGAGGCCTCCCTTGAAAGCTGGATTCCCACCGATCGTTTTTTTCAAATCTTAGCCCACTAGCTCAAAAGTAAGCGCTAAAACGTCCTGCCAAAGTCACATAGGTCGTCATGTTACAATTTAGTCAATAAAGGCCGACTACTGGAGCGAAACCGAGTGCTTTGACGCTCGCCGTTCGGCCCCATGACCTCTGAGAGGCTTGGAAGAGGCCTCCCCTGAAAGCTGGATTCCCAAAGATTATCTGTGTGAATTCCTAGCCCGCTAGGCTGAAATTAAGGGACCTAAAGTCGTGCCGAAGTCAAATCGGTCGTCATGGTACTCGAGCGAAACTGAGTGCTTTAACGCTCGCCGCTCGGCCCCACAGCCGTCCAGAGACTCGGGGGAGGACTCCCCTGAAAGCTGGATTCCCACCGATAATTTGTTTAAAATCTTAGCCCACTAGCTCAAAAGTAAGCGCTAAAAAGTCCTGCCAAAATCACATAGGTCGTCATGTTACAATTTAGTCAATAAAGGCCTACTACTGGACCGAAACTGAGTGCTTTAACGCTCGCCACTCTGCCCCACAGCCGTCCAGAGACTCGGGGGAGGCGTCCCCTGAAAGCTGGATTCCCACCGATCGTTTGTTTCAAATCTTAGCCCACTAGCTCAAAACTAGGCGCTAAAAAGTCATGCCAAAGTCACATCGGTCGTCATGTTACAATTTAGTCAATAAAGGCCTACTACTGGAGCGAAAACGAGTGCTTTGACGCTCGCCGTTCGGCCCCACGACCTCCGAGAGGCTGGGAAGAGGCCTCCCCTGAAAGCTGGATTCCCACCGATCGTTTGTTTCAAATCTTCGCCCAGTAACTGAAAAGTAGGCGCTAAAAAGTCCTGCCAAAATCACATAGGTCGTCATGTTACAATTTAGTCAATAAAGGCCTCCTACTGGACCGAAACTGAGTGTATTAACGCTCGCCGCTCGGCCCCACAGCCGTCCAGAGACTCGGGGGAGGCCTCCCCTGAAAGCTGGATTCCCACCGATCGTTTGTTTCAAATCTTAGCTCACTAGCTTAAAGGTAAGCGCTAAAAAGTTCTGCCAAAATCACATAGGTCGTCATGTTACAATTTAGTCAATAAAAGCCTACTACTGGAGCGAAACCGAGTTCTTTGACGCTCACCGTTCGGCTTCACGAGCTCCGAGAGGCTTGGAAGAGGCCTCCCTTGAAAGCTGGATTCCCAAAGCCTGTCTGCGTAAATTCCTAGCCCGCTAGGCAGAAATTAGGTGACCTAAAGTCGTGCCGAAGTCAAATCGGTCGTCATGGTACTCGAGCGAAACTGAGTGCTTTAACGCTCGCCGCTCGGCCCCACAGCTGTCCAGAGACTCGGGGGAGCCCTCCCCTGAAAGCTGGATTCCCACCGATCGTTTGTTTCAAATCTTCGCCCAGTAGATGAAAAGTAGGCGCTAAAAAGTCCTTCCAAAATCACATAGGTCGTCATGTTACAATTGAGTCAACAAAGGCCAACTACTGGAGAGAAACCGAGTGCTTTGACGCTCGCCGTTCGCCCCCACAGCCGTCCAGAGACTCGGGGGAGGCGTCCCCTGAAAGCTGGATTCCCACCGATCGTTTGTTTAAAATCTTAGCCCACTAGCTCAAAAGTAAGCGCTAAAAATTCCTGCCAAAGTCACATAGGTCGTCATGTTTCAATTTAGTCAATAAAAGCCTACTCCTGGAGCGAAACCGAGTGCTTTGACGCTCACCGTTCGGCCTCACGAGCTCCGAGAGGCTTGGAAGAGGCCTCCCTTGAAAGCTGGATTCCCAAGGCTTGTCTGTGTAAATTCCTAGACCGCTAGGCAGAAACTAGGCGACCTAAAGTCGTGCCGAAGTCAAATCGGTCGTCATGGTACTCGAGCGAAACTGAGTGCTTTAACGCTCGCCGCTCGGCCCCACAGCCGTCCAGAGACTCGGGGGAGGACTCCCCTGAAAGCTGGATTCGCACCGATAATTTGTTTAAAATCTTAGCCCACTAGCTCAAAAGTAAGCGCTAAAAAGTCCTGCCAAAATCACATAGGTCGTCATGTTACAATTTAGTCAATAAAGGCCTACTACTGGACCGAAACTGAGTGCTTTAACGCTCGCCACTCTGCCCCACAGCCGTCCAGAGACTCGGGGGAGGCGTCCTCTGAAAGCTGGATTCCCACCGATCGTTTGTTCAAAAATCTTCGCCCAGTAGCTGAAAAGTAGGCGCTAAAAAGTCCTGCCAAAATCACATAGGTCGTCATGTTACAATTTAGTCAATAAAGGCCTACTACTGGACCGAAACTGAGTGCTTTAACGCTCGCCGCTCGGCCCCACAGCCGTCCAGAGACTCGGGGGAGGCGTCCCCTGAAAGCTGGATTCCCACCGATCGTTTGTTTTAAATCTTAGCCCACTAGCTCAAAAGTAGGCGCTAAAAAGTCATGCCAAAGTCACATAGGTCGTCATGTTACAATTTAGTCAATAAAGGCCTACTACTGGAGCGAAAACGAGTGCTTTGACGCTCGCCGTTCGGCCCCACGACCTCCGAGAGGCTTGGAAGAGGCCTCCCCTGAAAGCTGGATTCCCACCGATCGTTTGTTTCAAATCTTCGCCCAGTAGATGAAAAGTAGGCGCTAAAAAGTCCTGCCAAAATCACATAGGTCGTCTTGTTACAATTTAGTCAATAAAGGCCAACTACTGGAGAGAAACCGAGTGCTTTGACGCTCGCCGTTCGCCCCCACAGCCATCCAGAGACTCGGGGGAGGCCTCCGCTGAAAGCTGGATTCCCACCGATCGTTTGTTTAAAATCTTAGCCCACTAGCTCAAAAGTAAGCGCTAAAATGTCCTGCCAAAGTCACATAGGTCGTCATGTTATAATTTAGTCAATAAAAGCCTACTCCTGGAGCGAAACCGAGTGCTTTGACGCTCACCGTTCGGCCTCACGAGCTCCGAGAGGCTTGGAAGAGACCTCCCTTGAAAGCTGGATTCCCAAGGCTTGTCTGTGTAAATTCCTAGCCCGCTAGGCAGAAACTAGGTGACCTAAAGTCGTGCCGAAGTCAAATCGGTCGTCATGGTACTCGAGCGAAACTGAGTGCTTTAACGCTAGCCGCTCGGCCCCACAGCCGTCCAGAGACTCGAGGGAGAACTCCCCTGAAAGCTGGATTCCCACCGATCGTTTGTTTCAAATCTTAGCGCACTACGTCAAAAGTAAGCGCTAAAAAGTCCTGCCAAAGTCACATAGGTTGTCATGTTACAATTTAGTCAATAAAGGCCTACTACTGGAGAGAAACCGAGTGCTTTGACGCTCGCCGTTCGACCCCACAGCTGTCCAGAGACTCGGGGGAGGCCTCCCTTGAAAGCTGGATTCCCACCGATCGTTTTTTTCAAATCTTAGCCCACTAGCTCAAAAGTAAGCGCTAAAACGTCCTGCCAAAGTCACATAGGTCGTCATGTTACAATTTAGTCAATAAAAGCCTACTCCTGGAGCGAAACCGAGTGCTTTGACGCTCACCGTTCGGCCTCACGAGCTCCGAGAGGCTTGGAAGAGGCCTCCCTTGAAAGCTGGATTCCCAAGGCTTGTCTGTGTAAATTCCTAGACCGCTAGGCAGAAACTAGGCGACCTAAAGTCGTGCCGAAGTCAAATCGGTCGTCATGGTACTCGAGCGAAACTGAGTGCTTTAACGCTCGCCGCTCGGCCCCACAGCCGTCCAGAGACTCGGGGGAGGACTCCCCTGAAAGCTGGATTCGCACCGATAATTTGTTTAAAATCTTAGCCCACTAGCTCAAAAGTAAGCGCTAAAAAGTCCTGCCAAAATCACATAGGTCGTCATGTTACAATTTAGTCAATAAAGGCCTACTACTGGACCGAAACTGAGTGCTTTAACGCTCGCCACTCTGCCCCACAGCCGTCCAGAGACTCGGGGGAGGCGTCCTCTGAAAGCTGGATTCCCACCGATCGTTTGTTCAAAAATCTTCGCCCAGTAGCTGAAAAGTAGGCGCTAAAAAGTCCTGCCAAAATCACATAGGTCGTCATGTTACAATTTAGTCAATAAAGGCCTACTACTGGACCGAAACTGAGTGCTTTAACGCTCGCCGCTCGGCCCCACAGCCGTCCAGAGACTCGGGGGAGGCGTCCCCTGAAAGCTGGATTCCCACCGATCGTTTGTTTTAAATCTTAGCCCACTAGCTCAAAAGTAGGCGCTAAAAAGTCATGCCAAAGTCACATAGGTCGTCATGTTACAATTTAGTCAATAAAGGCCTACTACTGGAGCGAAAACGAGTGCTTTGACGCTCGCCGTTCGGCCCCACGACCTCCGAGAGGCTTGGAAGAGGCCTCCCCTGAAAGCTGGATTCCCACCGATCGTTTGTTTCAAATCTTCGCCCAGTAGATGAAAAGTAGGCGCTAAAAAGTCCTGCCAAAATCACATAGGTCGTCTTGTTACAATTTAGTCAATAAAGGCCAACTACTGGAGAGAAACCGAGTGCTTTGACGCTCGCCGTTCGCCCCCACAGCCATCCAGAGACTCGGGGGAGGCCTCCGCTGAAAGCTGGATTCCCACCGATCGTTTGTTTAAAATCTTAGCCCACTAGCTCAAAAGTAAGCGCTAAAATGTCCTGCCAAAGTCACATAGGTCGTCATGTTATAATTTAGTCAATAAAAGCCTACTCCTGGAGCGAAACCGAGTGCTTTGACGCTCACCGTTCGGCCTCACGAGCTCCGAGAGGCTTGGAAGAGACCTCCCTTGAAAGCTGGATTCCCAAGGCTTGTCTGTGTAAATTCCTAGCCCGCTAGGCAGAAACTAGGTGACCTAAAGTCGTGCCGAAGTCAAATCGGTCGTCATGGTACTCGAGCGAAACTGAGTGCTTTAACGCTAGCCGCTCGGCCCCACAGCCGTCCAGAGACTCGAGGGAGAACTCCCCTGAAAGCTGGATTCCCACCGATCGTTTGTTTCAAATCTTAGCGCACTACGTCAAAAGTAAGCGCTAAAAAGTCCTGCCAAAGTCACATAGGTTGTCATGTTACAATTTAGTCAATAAAGGCCTACTACTGGAGAGAAACCGAGTGCTTTGACGCTCGCCGTTCGACCCCACAGCTGTCCAGAGACTCGGGGGAGGCCTCCCTTGAAAGCTGGATTCCCACCGATCGTTTTTTTCAAATCTTAGCCCACTAGCTCAAAAGTAAGCGCTAAAACGTCCTGCCAAAGTCACATAGGTCGTCATGTTACAATTTAGTCAATAAAGGCCGACTACTGGAGCGAAACCGAGTGCTTTGACGCTCGCCGTTCGGCCCCACGACCTCTGCGAGGCTTGGAAGAGGCCTCCCCTGAAAGCTGGATTCCCAAAGATTATCTGTGTGAATTCCTAGCCCGCTAGGCTGAAATTAAGCGACCTAAAGTCGTGCCGAAGTCAAATCGGTCGTCATGGTACTCGAGCGAAACTGAGTGCTTTAACGCTCGCCGCTCGGCCCCACAGCCGTCCAGAGACTCGGGGGAGGACTCCCCTGAAAGCTGGATTCCCACCGATAATTTGTTTAAAATCTTAGCCCACTAGCTCAAAAGTAAGCGCTAAAAAGTCCTGCCAAAATCACATAGGTCGTCATGTTACAATTTAGTCAATAAAGGCCTACTACTGGACCGAAACTGAGTGCTTTAACGCTCGCCACTCTGCCCCACAGCCGTCCAGAGACTCGGGGGAGGCGTCCCCTGAAAGCTGGATTCCCACCGATCGTTTGTTTCAAATCTTAGCCCACTAGCTCAAA
The DNA here is from genome assembly GCF_024500275.1 of Phycodurus eques. Taxonomy (NCBI): domain Eukaryota; kingdom Metazoa; phylum Chordata; class Actinopteri; order Syngnathiformes; family Syngnathidae; genus Phycodurus; species Phycodurus eques. The sequence continues at coordinate 29,325 of NW_026904193.1, read as the reverse complement.
ACTAGGCGCTAAAAAGTCATGCCAAAGTCACATCGGTCGTCATGTTACAATTTAGTCAATAAAGGCCTACTACTGGAGCGAAAACGAGTGCTTTGACGCTCGCCGTTCGGCCCCACGACCTCCGAGAGGCTGGGAAGAGGCCTCCCCTGAAAGCTGGATTCCCACCGATCGTTTGTTTCAAATCTTCGCCCAGTAACTGAAAAGTAGGCGCTAAAAAGTCCTGCCAAAATCACATAGGTCGTCATGTTACAATTTAGTCAATAAAGGCCTCCTACTGGACCGAAACTGAGTGTATTAACGCTCGCCGCTCGGCCCCACAGCCGTCCAGAGACTCGGGGGAGGCCTCCCCTGAAAGCTGGATTCCCACCGATCGTTTGTTTCAAATCTTAGCTCACTAGCTTAAAGGTAAGCGCTAAAAAGTTCTGCCAAAATCACATAGGTCGTCATGTTACAATTTAGTCAATAAAAGCCTACTACTGGAGCGAAACCGAGTTCTTTGACGCTCACCGTTCGGCTTCACGAGCTCCGAGAGGCTTGGAAGAGGCCTCCCTTGAAAGCTGGATTCCCAAAGCCTGTCTGTGTAAATTCCTAGCCCGCTAGGCAGAAATTAGGTGACCTAAAGTCGTGCCGAAGTCAAATCGGTCGTCATGGTACTCGAGCGAAACTGAGTGCTTTAACGCTCGCCGCTCGGCCCCACAGCTGTCCAGAGACTCGGGGGAGCCCTCCCCTGAAAGCTGGATTCCCACCGATCGTTTGTTTCAAATCTTAGCCCACTAGCTCAAAAGTAAGCTTTAAAAAGTCCTGCCAAATTCACATAGGTCGTCACGTTCCAATTTAGTCAATAAAGGCCTACTACTGGAGAGAAACCGAGTGCTTTGACGCTCGCCGTTCGGCCCCACAGCTGTCCAGAGACTCGGGGGAGGCCTCCCCTGAAAGCTGGATTCCCACCGATCGTTTTTTTCAAATCTTAGCGCACTAGCTCAAAAGTAAGCGCTAAAAAGTCCTGCCAAAGTCACATAGGTTGTCATGTTACAATTTAGTCAATAAAGGCCGACTACTGGAGCGAAACCGAGTGCTTTGACGCTCGCCGTTCGGCCCCACGACCTCTGAGAGGCTTGGAAGAGGCCTCCCCTGAAAGCTGGATTCCCAAAGATTATCTGTGTGAATTCCTAGCCCGCTAGGCTGAAATTAAGCGACCTAAAGTCGTGCCGAAGTCAAATCGGTCGTCATGGTACTCGAGCGAAACTGAGTGCTTTAACGCTCGCCGCTCGGCCCCACAGCCGTCCAGAGACTCGGGGGAGGACTCCCCTGAAAGCTGGATTCCCACCGATAATTTGTTTAAAATCTTAGCCCACTAGCTCAAAAGTAAGCGCTAAAAAGTCCTGCCAAAATCACATAGGTCGTCATGTTACAATTTAGTCAATAAAGGCCTACTACTGGACCGAAACTGAGTGCTTTAACGCTCGCCACTCTGCCCCACAGCCGTCCAGAGACTCGGGGGAGGCGTCCCCTGAAAGCTGGATTCCCACCGATCGTTTGTTTCAAATCTTAGCCCACTAGCTCAAAACTAGGCGCTAAAAAGTCATGCCAAAGTCACATCGGTCGTCATGTTACAATTTAGTCAATAAAGGCCTACTACTGGAGCGAAAACGAGTGCTTTGACGCTCGCCGTTCGGCCCCACGACCTCCGAGAGGCTGGGAAGAATCCTCTCCTGAAAGCTGGATTCCCACCGATCGTTTGTTTCAAATCTTCGCCCAGTAACTGAAAAGTAGGCGCTAAAAAGTCCTGCCAAAATCACATAGGTCGTCATGTTACAATTTAGTCAATAAAGGCCTCCTACTGGACCGAAACTGAGTGTATTAACGCTCGCCGCTCGGCCCCACAGCCGTCCAGAGACTCGGGGGAGGCCTCCCCTGAAAGCTGGATTCCCACCGATCGTTTGTTTCAAATCTTAGCTCACTAGCTTAAAGGTAAGCGCTAAAAAGTTCTGCCAAAATCACATAGGTCGTCATGTTACAATTTAGTCAATAAAAGCCTACTACTGGAGCGAAACCGAGTTCTTTGACGCTCACCGTTTGGCTTCACGAGCTCCGAGAGGCTTGGAAGAGGCCTCCCTTGAAAGCTGGATTCCCAAAGCCTGTCTGTGTAAATTCCTAGCCCGCTAGGCAGAAATTAGGTGACCTAAAGTCGTGCCGAAGTCAAATCGGTCGTCATTGTACTCGAGCGAAACTGAGTGCTTTAACGCTCGCCACTCGGCCCCACAGCTGTCCAGAGACTCGGGGGAGCCCTCCCCTGAAAGCTGGATTCCCACCGATCGTTTGTTTCAAATCTTAGCCCACTAGCTCAAAAGTAAGCTTTAAAAAGTCCTGCCAAATTCACATAGGTCGTCACGTTCCAATTTAGTCAATAAAGGCCTACTACTGGAGAGAAACCGAGTGCTTTGACGCTCGCCGTTCGGCCCCACAGCTGTCCAGAGACTCGGGGGAGGCCTCCCCTGAAAGCTGGATTCCCACCGATCGTTTGTTTCAAATCTTAGCGCACTAGCTCAAAAGTAAGCGCTAAAAAGTCCTGCCAAAGTCACATAGGTTGTCATGTTACAATTTAGTCAAGAAAGGCCTACTACTGGAGCGAAACCGAGTGCTTCGACGCTCGCCGTTCGGCCCCACGACCTCCGAGAGGCTTGGAAGAGGCCTCCCTTGAAAGCTGGATTCCCAAGGCTTGTCTGTGTGAATTCCTAGCCCGCTCGGCTGAAATTAAGCGACCTAAAGTCGTGCCGAAGTCAAATCGGTCGTCATGGTACTCGAGCGAAACTGAGTGCTTTAACGCTTGCCGCTCGGCCCCATAGCCGTCCAGAGACTCGGGGGAGGTCTCCCCTGAAAGCTGGATTCACACCGATCGTTTGTTTCAAATCTTAGCCCACTAGCTCAAAATTAAGCGCTAAAAAGAACTGCCAAAGTCACATAGGTTGTCATGTTACAATTTAGTCAAGAATGGCCTAGTACTGGAGCGAAACCGAGTGCTTCGACGCTCGCCGTTCGGCCCCACGACCTCCGAGAGGCTTGGAAGAGGCCTCCCTTGAAAGCTGGATTCCCAAGGCTTGTCTGTGTGAAGTCCTAGCCCGCTCGGCTGAAATTAAGCGACCTAAAGTTGTGCCGAAGTCAAATCGGTCATCATGGTACTCGAGCGAAACTGAGTGCTTTAACGCTTGCCGCTCCGCCCCACAGCCGTCCAGAGACTCGGGGGAGGCCTCCCCTGAAAGCTGGATTCCCACCGATCGTTTGTTTCAAATCTTAGCCCACTAGCTCAAAAGTAAGCGCTAAAAAGTCCTGCCAAAGTCACATAGGTCGTCATGTTACAATTTAGTCAATAAAGGCCTACTACTGGAGCGAAACCGAGTGCTTTGACGCTCGCCGTTCGGCCCCACGACCTCTGAGAGGCTCGGAAGAGGCCTCCACTGAAAGCTGGATTCCCAAGGATTGTCTGTGTGAATTCCTAGCCCGCTAGGCTGAAATTAAGTGACCTAAAGTCGTGCCGAAGTCAAATCGGTCGTAATGGTATTCGAGCGAAACTGAGTGCTTTAACGCTCGCCACTCGGTCCCACAGCCGTCCAGAGACTTTGGGGAGGCCTCTCCTGAAAGCTGGATTCCCACCGATCGTTTGTTTTAAATCTTAGCCCACTAGCTCAAACGTAAGCGCTAAAAAGTCCTGCCAAAGTCACATAGGTAGTCATGTTACAATTTAGTCAATAAAGGCCTACTACTGGACCGAAACTGAGTGCTTTAACGCTCGCCGTTCGGCCCCACGACCTCTGAGAGGCTTGGAAGAGGCCTCCCCTGAAAGCTGGATTCCCACCGATCGTTTGTTTTAAATCTTAGCCCACTAGCTCAAACGTAAGCGCTAAAAAGTCCTGCCAAAATCACATAGGTCGTCATGTTACAATTTAGTCAATAAAGGCCTATTACTGGACCGAAACAGAGTGCTTTAACGCTCGCCGTTCGGCCCCACAGCTGTCCAGAGACTCGGGGGAGGCCTCCCCTGAAAGCTGGTTTCCCACCGATCGTTTGTTTCAAATCTTAGCCCACTAGTTCAAAAGTAGGCGCTAAAAAGTCCTGCCAAAGTCACATAGGTCGTCATGTTACAATTGAGTCAATAAAGGCCTACTACTGGGGAGAAACCGAGTGCTTTAACGCTCGCCGTTTGGCCCCACGACCTCTGAGAGGCTTGGAAGAGGCCTCCCCTGAAAGCTGGATTCCCACCGATCGTTTGTTTCAAATCTTAGCCCACTAGCTCAAAAGTAAGCGCCAAAAAGTCCTGCCAAAGTCACATAGGTCGTCATGTTACAATTTAGTGAATAAAGGCCTACTACTGGAGCGAAACCGAGTGCTTTAACGCTTGCCGCTCGGCCCCACAGCGGTCCAGAGACTCGGGGGAGGCCTCCCCTGAAAGCTGGATTCCCAAGGCTTGTCTTTGTGAATTCCTAGCCCGCTCGGCTGAAATTAAGCGACCTAAAGTCGTGCCGAAGTCAAATCGGTCGTCATGGTACTCGAGCAAAACTGAGTGCTATAACGCTTGCCGCTCGGCCCCACAGCCGTCCAGAGACTCGGGGGAGGCCTCCCCTGAAAGCTGGATTCACACCGATCGTTTGTTTCAAATCTTAGCCCACTAGCTCAAAATGAAGCGCTAAAAAGAACTGCCAAAGTCACACAGGTTGTCATGTTACAATTTAGTCAATAAAGGCCTACTACTGGACCAAAACTGAGTGCTTTAACGCTCGCCGTTCGGCCCCACGACCTCTGAGAGGCTTGGAAGAGGCCTCCCCTGAAAGCTGGATTCCCACCGATCGTTTGTTTTAAATCTTAGCCCACTAGCTCAAACGTAAGCGCTAAAAAGTCCTGCCAAAGTCACATAGGTTGTCATGGTACAATTTAGTCAATAAAGGCCTACTACTGGAGCGAAACCGAGTGCTTCGACGCTCGCCGTTCGGCCCCACGAGCTCCAAGAGGCTTGGAAGAGGCCTCCCTTGAAAGCTGGATTCCCACGGCTTGTCTGTGTGAATTCCTAGCCCGCTCGGCTGAAATTAAGCGACCTAAAGTCGTGCCGAAGTCAAATCGGTCGTCATGGTACTCGAGCGAAACTGAGTGCTTTAACGCTCGCGCTCGGCCACACAGCTGTCCAGAGACTCGGGGGAGGCCTCCCCTGAAAGGTGGATTCCCACCGATCGTTTGTTTCAAATCTTAGCCCACTAGTTCAAAAGTAGGCGCTAAAAAGTCCTGCCAAAGTCACATAGATCGTCATGTTACAATTTAGTCAATAAAGGCCTACTACTGGGGAGAAACCGAGTGCTTTAACGCTCACCGTTCGGCCCCACGACCTCTGAGAGGCTTGGAAGAGGCCTCCCCTGAAAGCTGGATTCCCACTGATCGTTCGTTTTACATCTTAGCCCACTAGCTCAAACGTAAGCGCTAAAAAGTCCTGCCAAAATCACATAGGTCGTCATGTTACAATTTAGTCAATAAAGGCCTATTACTGGACCGAAACAGAGTGCTTTAACGCTCGCCGCTCGGCCTCACAGCTGTCCAGAGACTCGGGGGAGGCCTCCCCTGAAAGGTGGATTCCCATCGATCGTTTGTTCAAAATCTTAGCCCACTAGCTCAAAAGTAAGCGCTAACAAGTCCTGCCAAAGTCACATAGGTTGTCATGTTACAATTTAGTCAATAAAGGCCTACTACTGGAGCGAAACAGAGTGCTTCGACGCTCGCCGTTCGGCCCCACGAGCTCCGAGAGGCTTAGAAGAGGCCTCCCTTGAAAGCTGGATTCCCACGGCTTGTCTGTGTGAATTCCTAGCCCGCTCGGCTGATATTAAGCGACCTAAAGTCGTGCCGAAGTCAAATCGGTCGTCATGGTACTCGAGCGAAACTGAGTGCTTTAACGCTCGCCGCTCGGCCACACAGCTGTCCAGAGACTCGGGGGAGGCCTCCCCTAAAAGCTGGATTCCCACCGATCGTTTGTTTCAAATCTTAGCCCACTAGCTCAAAAGTAAGCGCTAAAAAGTCCTGCCAAAATCACATAGGTTGTCATGTTACAATTTAGTCAAGAAAGGCCCACTACTGGAGCGAAACCGAGTGCTTCGACGCTCGCCGTTCGGCCCCACGACCTCCGAGAGGCTTGGAAGAGGCCTCCCTTGAAAGCTGGATTCCCAAGGCTTGTCTGTGTGAAGTCCTAGCCCGCTCGGGTGAAATTAAGCGACCTAAAGTTGTGCCGAAGTCAAATCGGTCATCATGGTACTCGAGCGAAACTGAGTGCTTTAACGCTTGCCGCTCGGCCCCACAGCCGTCCAGAGACTCGGGGGAGGCCTCCCCTGAAAGCTGGATTCCCATCGATCGTTTGTTCAAAATCTTAGCCCACTAGCTCAAAAGTAAGCGCTAACAAGTCCTGCCAAAGTCACATAGGTCGTCATGTTACAATTTAGTGAATAAAGACCTACTACTGGAGCGAAACCGAGTGCTTTAACACTCGCCACTCGGTCCCACAGCCGTCCAGAGACTCGGGGGTGGCGTCCCCTGAAAGCTGGATTCCCACCGATCGTTTGTTTCAAATCTTAGCCCACTAGCTCAAAAGTGAGCGCTAAAAAGTCCTGCCAAAGTCACATAGGTCGTCATGTTACAATTTAGTCAATAAAGGCCTACTACTGGAGCGAAACCGAGTGCTTTGACGCTCGCCGTTCGGCCCCACGACCTCTGAGAGGCTTGGAAGAGGCCTCCCCTGAAAGCTGGATTCCCACCGATCGTTTGTTTTAAATCTTAGCCCACTAGCTCAAACGTAAGCGCTAAAAAGTCCTGCCAAAGTCACATAGGTTGTCATGTTACAATTTAGTCAATAAAGGCCTACTACTGGAGCGAAACAGAGTGCTTCGACGCTCGCCGTTCGGCCCCACGAGCTCCGAGAGGCTTAGAAGAGGCCTCCCTTGAAAGCTGGATTCCCACGGCTTGTCTGTGTGAATTCCTAGCCCGCTCGGCTGATATTAAGCGACCTAAAGTCGTGCCGAAGTCAAATCGGTCGTCATGGTACTCGAGCGAAACTGAGTGCTTTAACGCTCGCCGCTCGGCCACACAGCTGTCCAGAGACTCGGGGGAGGCCTCCCCTAAAAGCTGGATTCCCACCGATCGTTTGTTTCAAATCTTAGCCCACTAGCTCAAAAGTAAGCGCTAAAAAGTCCTGCCAAAATCACATAGGTTGTCATGTTACAATTTAGTCAAGAAAGGCCCACTACTGGAGCGAAACCGAGTGCTTCGACGCTCGCCGTTCGGCCCCACGACCTCCGAGAGGCTTGGAAGAGGCCTCCCTTGAAAGCTGGATTCCCAAGGCTTGTCTGTGTGAAGTCCTAGCCCGCTCGGCTGAAATTAAGCGACCTAAAGTTGTGCCGAAGTCAAATCGGTCATCATGGTACTCGAGCGAAACTGAGTGCTTTAACGCTTGCCGCTCGGCCCCACAGCCGTCCAGAGACTCGGGGGAGGCCTCCCCTGAAAGCTGGATTCCCATCGATCGTTTGTTCAAAATCTTAGCCCACTAGCTCAAAAGTAAGCGCTAAAAAGTCCTGCCAAAGTCACATAGGTCGTCATGTTACAATTTAGTGAATAAAGACCTACTACTGGAGCGAAACAGAGTGCTTTAACACTCGCCACTCGGTCCCACAGCCGTCCAGAGACTCGGGGGTGGCGTCCCCTGAAAGCTGGATTCCCACCGATCGTTTGTTTCAAATCTTACCCCACTAGCTCAAAAGTGAGCGCTAAAAAGTCCTGCCAAAGTCACATAGGTCGTCATGTTACAATTTAGTCAATAAAGGCCTACTACTGGAGCGAAACCGAGTGCTTTGACGCTCGCCGTTCGGCCCCACGACCTCTGAGGGGCTTGGAAGAGGCCTCCCCTGAAAGCTGGATTCCCACCGATCGTTTGTTTTAAATCTTAGCCCACTAGCTCAAACGTAAGCGCTAAAAAGTCCTGCCAAAGTCACATAGGTTGTCATGTTACAATTTAGTGAATAAAGACCTACTACTGGAGCGAAACAGAGTGCTTTAACACTCGCCACTCGGTCCCACAGCCGTCCAGAGACTCGGGGGTGGCGTCCCCTGAAAGCTGGATTCCCACCGATCGTTTGTTTCAAATCTTACCCCACTAGCTCAAAAGTGAGCGCTAAAAAGTCCTGCCAAATTCACATAGGTCGTCATGTTACAATTTAGTCAATAAAGGCCTACTACTGGAGCGAAACCGAGTGCTTTGACGCTCGCCGTTCGGCCCCACGACCTCTGAGAGGCTTGGAAGAGGCCTCCCCTGAAAGCTGGATTCCCAAGGATTGTATGTGTGAATTCCTAGCCCGCTAGGCTGAAATTAAGTCACCTAAAGTCGTGCCGAAGTCAAATCGGTCGTAATGGTATTAGAGCAAAACTGAGTGCTTTAACGTTCGCCACTCGGTCCCACAGCCGTCCATAGACTCGGGGGAGGCCTCCCCTGAAAGCTGGATTCCCACCGATCGTTTGTTTCAAATCTTAGCCCACTAGCTCAAAAGTAAGCGCTAAAAAGTCCTGCCAAAGTCACATAGGTCGTCATGTTACAATTTAGTCCATAAAGGCCTACAACTGGAGCGAAACCGAGTGCTTTGACGCTCGCCGTTCGGCCCCACGACCTCTGAGAGGCTTGGAAGAGGCCTCCCCTGAAAGCTGGATTCGCACCGATCGTTTTTTTCAAATCTTAGCCCACTAGTTCAAAAGAAGGCGCTAAAAAGTCCTGCCAAAGTCACATAGATCGTCATGTTACAATTTAGTCAATAAAGGCCTACTACTGGGGAGAAACCGAGTGCTTTGAAGCTCGCCGTTCGGCCCCACAGCCGTCCAGAGACTCAGGGGAGGCCTCCCCTGAAAGCTGGATTCACACCGATCGTTTGTTTCAAATCTTAGCCCACTAGCTCAAAATGAAGCGCTAAAAAGAACTGCCAAAGTCACACAGGTTGTCATGTTACAATTTAGTCAATAAAGGCCTACTACTGGACCAAAACTGAGTGCTTTAACGCTCGCCGTTCGGCCCCACGACCTCTGAGAGGCTTGGAAGAGGCCTCCCCTGAAAGCTGGATTCCCACCGATCGTTTGTTTTAAATCTTAGCCCACTAGCTCAAACGTAAGCGCTAAAAAGTCCTGCCAAAGTCACATAGGTTGTCATGTTACAATTTAGTCAATAAAGGCCTACTACTGGAGCGAAACCGAGTGCTTCGACGCTCGCCGTTCGGCCCCACGAGCTCCAAGAGGCTTGGAAGAGGCCTCCCTTGAAAGCTGGATTCCCACGGCTTGTCTGTGTGAATTCCTAGCCCGCTCGGCTGAAATTAAGCGACCTAAAGTCGTGCCGAAGTCAAATCGGTCGTCATGGTACTCGAGCGAAACTGAGTGCTTTAACGCTCGCGCTCGGCCACACAGCTGTCCAGAGACTCGGGGGAGGCCTCCCCTGAAAGGTGGATTCCCACCGATCGTTTGTTTCAAATCTTAGCCCACTAGTTCAAAAGTAGGCGCTAAAAAGTCCTGCCAAAGTCACATAGATCGTCATGTTACAATTTAGTCAATAAAGGCCTACTACGGGGGAGAAACCGAGTGCTTTAACGCTCACCGTTCGGCCCCACGACCTCTGAGAGGCTTGGAAGAGGCCTCCCCTGAAAGCTGGATTCCCAATGATCGTTTGTTTTACATCTTAGCCCACTAGCTCAAACGTAAGCGCTAAAAAGTCCTGCCAAAATCACATAGGTCGTCATGTTACAATTTAGTCAATAAAGGCCTATTACTGGACCGAAACAGAGTGCTTTAACGCTCGCCGCTCGGCCTCACAGCTGTCCAGAGACTCGGGGGAGGCCTCCCCTGAAAGCTGGTTGCCCACCGATCGTTTGTTTCAAATCTTAGCCCACTAGTTCAAAAGTAGGCGCTAAAAAGTCCTGCCAAAGTCACATAGATCGTCATGTTACAATTTAGTCAATAAAGGCCTACTACTGGGGAGAAACCGAGTGCTTTGAAGCTCGCCGTTCGGCCCCACAGCCGTCCAGAGACTTGGGGGAGGCCTCCCCTGAAAGCTGAATTCCCACCGATCGTTTGTTTCAAATCTTAGCCCACTAGATCTAAAGTAAGCGCTAAAAAGTCCTGCCAAAGTCACATAGGTTGTCATGTTACAATTTAGTCAATAAAGGCCTACTACTGGAGCGAAACAGAGTGCTTCGACGCTCGCCGTTCGGCCCCACGAGCTCCGAAAGGCTTAGAAGAGGCCTCCCTTGAAAGCTGGATTCCCACGGCTTGTCTGTGTGAATTCCTAGCCCGCTCGGCTGATATTAAGCGACCTAAAGTCGTGCCGAAGTCAAATCGGTCGTCATGGTACTCGAGCGAAACTGAGTGCTTTAACGCTCGCCGCTCGGCCACACAGCTGTCCAGAGACTCGGGGGAGGCCTCCCCTAAAAGCTGGATTCCCACCGATCGTTTGTTTCAAATCTTAGCCCACTAGCTCAAAAGTAAGCGCTAAAAAGTCCTGCCAAAATCACATAGGTTGTCATGTTACAATTTAGTCAAGAAAGGCCCACTACTGGAGCGAAACCGAGTGCTTCGACGCTCGCCGTTCGGCCCCACGACCTCCGAGAGGCTTGGAAGAGGCCTCCCTTGAAAGCTGGATTCCCAAGGCTTGTCTGTGTGAAGTCCTAGCCCGCTCGGCTGAAATTAAGCGACCTAAAGTTGTGCCGAAGTCAAATCGGTCATCATGGTACTCGAGCGAAACTGAGTGCTTTAACGCTTGCCGCTCGGCCCCACAGCCGTCCAGAGACTCGGGGGAGGCCTCCCCTGAAAGCTGGATTCCCATCGATCGTTTGTTCAAAATCTTAGCCCACTAGCTCAAAAGTAAGCGCTAAAAAGTCCTGCCAAAGTCACATAGGTCGTCATGTTACAATTTAGTGAATAAAGACCTACTACTGGAGCGAAACCGAGTGCTTTAACACTCGCCACTCGGTCCCACAGCCGTCCAGAGACTCGGGGGTGGCGTCCCCTGAAAGCTGGATTCCCACCGATCGTTTGTTTCAAATCTTAGCCCACTAGCTCAAAAGTGAGCGCTAAAAAGTCCTGCCAAAGTCACATAGGTCGTCATGTTACAATTTAGTCAATAAAGGCCTACTACTGGAGCGAAACCGAGTGCTTTGACGCTCCCCGTTCGGCCCCACGACCTCTGAGAGGCTTGGAAGAGGCCTCCCCTGAAAGCTGGATTCCCAAGGATTGTATGTGTGAATTCCTAGCCCGCTAGGCTGAAATTAAGTCACCTAAAGTCGTGCCGAAGTCAAATCGGTCGTAATGGTATTCGAGCGAAACTGAGTGCTTTAACACTCGCCACTCGGTCCCACAGCCCTCCAGAGACTTGGGGGAGGCCTCCCCTGAAAGCTGGATTCCCACCGATCGTTTGTTTCAAATCTTAGCCCACTAGCTCAAAAGTAAGCGCTAAAAAGTCCTGCCAAAGTCACATAGGTTGTCATGTTACAATTTAGTCAATAAAGGCCTACTACTGGACCGAAACTGAGTGCTTTAACGCTCGCCGTTCGGCCCCACGACCTCTGAGAGGCTTGGAAGAGGCCTCCCCTGAAAGCTGGATTCCCACCGATCGTTTGTTTCAAATCTTAGCCCACTAGCTCAAAAGTAAGCGCTAAAAAGTCCTGCCAAAATCACATAGGTCGTCATGTTACAATTTAGTCAATAAAGGCCTATTACTGGACCGAAACAGAGTGCTTTAACGCTCGCCGCTCGGCCCCACAGCTGTCCAGAGACTCGGGGGAGGTCTCCCCTGAAAGCTGGTTTCGCACCGATCGTTTGTTTCAAATCTTAGCCCACTAGTTCAAAAGTAGGCGCTAAAAAGTCCTGCCAAAGTCACATAGATCTTCATGTTACAATTTAATCAATAAAGGCCTACTACTGGGGAGAAACCGAGTGCTTTGAAGCTCGCCGTTCGGGCCCACAGCCGTCCAGAGACTTGGGGGAGGCCTCCCCTGAAAGCTGAATTCCCACCGATCGTTTGTTTCAAATCTTAGCCCACTAGCTCAAAAGTAAGCGCTAAAAAGTCCTGCCAAACTCACATAGGTTGTCATGTTACAATTTAGTCAAGAAAGGCCTACTACTGGAGCGAAACCGAGTGCTTCGACGCTCGCCGTTCGGCCCCACGACCTCCGAGAGGCTTGGAAGAGGCCTCCCTTGAAAGCTGGATTCCCAAGGCTTGTCTGTGTGAATTCCTAGCCCGCTCGGCTGAAATTAAGCGACCTAAAGTCGTGCCGAAGTCAAATCGGTCGTCATGGTACTCGAGCGAAACTGAGTGCTTTAACGCTTGCCGCTCGGCCCCACAGCCATCCAGAGACTCGGGAGAGGTCTCCCCTGAAAGCTGGATTCACACCGATCGTTTGTTTCAAATCTTAGCCCACTAGCTCAAAATTAAGCGCTAAAAAGAACTGCCAAAGTCACATAGGTTGTCATGTTACAATTTAGTCAAGAATGGCCTACTACTGGAGCGAAACCGAGTGCTTCGACGCTCGCCGTTCGGCCCCACGACCTCCGAGAGGCTTGGAAGAGGCCTCCCTTGAAAGCTGGATTCCCAAGGCTTGTCTGTGTTAAGTCCTAGCCCGCTCGGCTGAAATTAAGCGACCTAAAGTTGTGCCGAAGTCAAATCGGTCATCATGGTACTCGAACGAAACTGAGTGCTTTAACGCTTGCCGCTCCGCCCCACAGCCGTCCAGAGACTCGGGGGAGGCCTCCCCTGAAAGCCCACGAGCTCAAAAGTAAGCGCTAAAAAGTCCTGCCAAAGTCACATAGGTTGTCATGTTACAATTTAGTCAATAAAGGCCTACTACTGGACCGAAACTGAGTGCTTAAACGCTCGCCGTTCGGCCCCACGACCTCTGAGAGGCTTGGAAGAGGCCTCTCCTGAAAGCTGGATTCCCACCGATCGTTTGTTTTAAATCTTAGCCCACTAGCTCAAACGTAAGCGCTAAAAAGTCCTGCCAAAATCACATAGGTCGTCATGTTACAATTTAGTCAATAAAGGCCTATTACTGGACCGAAACAGAGTGCTTTAACGCTCGCCGCTCGGCCCCACAGCTGTCCAGAGACTCGGGGGAGGCCTCCCCTGAAAGCTGGTTTCCCACCGATCGTTTGTTTCAAATCTTAGCCCACTAGTTCAAAAGTAGGCGATAAAAAGTCCTGCCAAAGTCACATAGATCGTCATGTTACAATTTAGTCAATAAAGGCCTACTACTGGGGAGAAACCGAGTGCTTTAACGCTCGCCGTTAGGCCCCACGACCTCTGAGAGGCTTGGAAGAGGCCTCCCCTGAAAGCTGGATTCCCACCAATCGTTTGTTTCAAATCTTAGCCCACTAGCTCAAAAGTAAGCGCTAAAAAGTCCTGCCAAAGTCACATAGGTCGTCATGTTACAATTTAGTGAATAAATGCCTACTACTGGAGCGAAACCGAGTGCTTTAACGCATGCCGCTCGGCCCCACAGCGGTCCAGAGACTCGGGGGAGGCCTCCCCTGAAAGTTGGATTCCCACCGATCGTTTGTTTATAATCTTAGCCCACTAGCTCAAAAGTAAGCGCTAAAAAGTCCTGCCAAAGTCACATAGGTCGTCATGTTACAATTTAGTCAATAAAGGCCTACTACTGGAGCGAAACCGAGTGCTTTGACGCTCGCCGTTCGGCCCCACGACCTCTGAGAGGCTTGGAAGAGGCCTCCACTGAAAGCTGGATTCCCAAGGATTGTCTGTGTGAATTCCTAGCCCGCTAGGCTGAAATTAAGTGACCTAAAGTCGTGCCGAAGTCAAATCGGTCGTAATGGTATTCGAGCGAAACTGAGTGCTTTAACGCTCGCCACTCGGTCCCACAGCCATCCAGAGACTTGGGGGAGGCCTCCCCTGAAAGCTGGATTCCCACCGATCGTTTGTTTCAAATCTTAGCCCACTAGCTCAAAAGTAGGCGCTAAAAAGTCCTGCCAAAGTCACATAGATCGTCATGTTACAATTTAGTCAATAAAGGCCTAATACTGGGGAGAAACCGAGTGCTTTAACGCTCGCCGTTCGGCCCCACGACCTCTGAGAGGCTTGGAAGAGGCCTCCCCTGAAAGCTGGATTCCCAAGGATTGTATGTGTGAATTCCTAGCCCGCTAGGCTGAAATTAAGTCACCTAAAGTCGTGCCGAAGTCAAATCGGTCGTAATGGTATTAGAGCGAAACTGAGTGCTTTAACGCTCGCCACTCGGTCCCACAGCCGTCCAGAGACTCGGGGGAGGCCTCCCCTGAAAGCTGGATTCCCACCGATCGTTTGTTTCAAATCTTAGCCCACTAGCTCAAAAGTAAGCGCTAAAAAGTCCTGCCAAAGTCACATAGGTCGTCATGTTACAATTTAGTCCATAAAGGCCTACAACTGGAGCGAAACCGAGTGCTTTGACGCTCGCCGTTCGGCCCCACGACCTCTGAGAGGCTTGGAAGAGGCCTCCCCTGAAAGCTGGATTCCCACCGATCGTTTTTTTCAAATCTTAGCCCACTAGTTCAAAAGTAGGCGCTAAAAAGTCCTGCCAAAGTCACATAGATCGTCATGTTACAATTTAGTCAATAAAGGCCTACTACTGGGGAGAAACCGAGTGCTTTGAAGCTCGCCGTTCGGCCCCACAGCCGACCAGAGACTCGGGGGAGGCCTCCCCTGAAAGCTGGATTCCCACCGATCGTTTGTTTCAAATCATAGCCCACTAGCTCAAACGTAAGCGCTAAAAAGTCCTGCCAAAGTCACATAGGTTGTCATGTTACAATTTAGTCAAGAAAGGCCTACTACTGGAGCGAAACCGCGTACTTCGACGCTCACCGTTCGGCCCCACGACCTCTGAGAGGCTTGGAAGAGGCCTCCCTTGAAAGCTGGATTCCCAAGGCTTGTCTGTGTGAAGTCCTAGCCCGCTCGGCTGAAATTAAGCGACCTAAAGTTGTGCCGAAGTCAAATCGGTCATCATGGTACTCGAGCGAAACTGAGTGCTTTAACGCTTGCCGCTCGGCCCCACAGCCGTCCAGAGACTCGGGGGAGGCCTCCCCTGAAAGCTGGATTCCCATCGATCGTGTGTTTCAAATCTTAGCCCACTAGCTCAAAAGTAAGCGCTAAAAAGTCCTGCCAAAGTCACATAGGTCGTCATGTTACAATTGAGTCAATAAAGGCCTACTATTGGAGCGAAACCGAGTGCTTTGACGCTCGCCGTTCGGCCCCACGACCTCTGAGAGGCTTGGAAGAGGCCTCCACTGAAAACTGCATTCCCAAGGATTGTCTGTGTGAATTCCTAGCCCGCTAGGCTGAAATTAAGTGACCTAAAGTCGTGCCGAAGTCAAATCGGTCGTAATGGTATTCGAGCGAAACTGAGTGCTTTAACACTCGCCACTCGGTCCCACAGCCCTCCAGAGACTTGGGGGAGGCCTCCCCTGAAAGCTGGATTCCCACCGATCGTTTGTTTCAAATCTTAGCCCACTAGCTCAAAAGTAAGCGCTAAAAAGTCCTGCCAAAGTCACATAGGTTGTCATGTTACAATTTAGTCAATAAAGGCCTACTACTGGACCGAAACTGAGTGCTTTAACGCTCGCCGTTCGGCCCCACGACCTCTGAGAGGCTTGGAAGAGGCCTCCCCTGAAAGCTGGATTCCCACCGATCGTTTGTTTCAAATCTTAGCCCACTAGCTCAAAAGTAAGCGCTAAAAAGTCCTGCCAAAATCACATAGGTCGTCATGTTACAATTTAGTCAATAAAGGCCTATTACTGGACCGAAACAGAGTGCTTTAACGCTCGCCGCTCGGCCCCACAGCTGTCCAGAGACTCGGGGGAGGTCTCCCCTGAAAGCTGGTTTCGCACCGATCGTTTGTTTCAAATCTTAGCCCACTAGTTCAAAAGTAGGCGCTAAAAAGTCCTGCCAAAGTCACATAGATCTTCATGTTACAATTTAGTCAATAAAGGCCTACTACTGGGGAGAAACCGAGTGCTTTGAAGCTCGCCGTTCGGGCCCACAGCCGTCCAGAGACTTGGGGGAGGCCTCCCCTGAAAGCTGAATTCCCACCGATCGTTTGTTTCAAATCTTAGCCCACTAGCTCAAAAGTAAGCGCTAAAAAGTCCTGCCAAACTCACATAGGTTGTCATGTTACAATTTAGTCAAGAAAGGCCTACTACTGGAGCGAAACCGAGTGCTTCGACGCTCGCCGTTCGGCCCCACGACCTCCGAGAGGCTTGGAAGAGGCCTCCCTTGAAAGCTGGATTCCCAAGGCTTGTCTGTGTGAATTCCTAGCCCGCTCGGCTGAAATTAAGCGACCTAAAGTCGTGCCGAAGTCAAATCGGTCGTCATGGTACTCGAGCGAAACTGAGTGCTTTAACGCTTGCCGCTCGGCCCCACAGCCGTCCAGAGACTCGGGAGAGGTCTCCCCTGAAAGCTGGATTCACACCGATCGTTTGTTTCAAATCTTAGCCCACTAGCTCAAAATTAAGCGCTAAAAAGAACTGCCAAAGTCACATAGGTTGTCATGTTACAATTTAGTCAAGAATGGCCTACTACTGGAGCGAAACCGAGTGCTTCGACGCTCGCCGTTCGGCCCCACGACCTCCGAGAGGCTTGGAAGAGGCCTCCCTTGAAAGCTGGATTCCCAAGGCTTGTCTGTGTGAAGTCCTAGCCCGCTCGGCTGAAATTAAGCGACCTAAAGTTGTGCCGAAGTCAAATCGGTCATCATGGTACTCGAACGAAACTGAGTGCTTTAACGCTTGCCGCTCCGCCCCACAGCCGTCCAGAGACTCGGGGGAGGCCTCCCCTGAAAGCCCACTAGCTCAAAAGTAAGCGCTAAAAAGTCCTGCCAAAGTCACATAGGTTGTCATGTTACAATTTAGTCAATAAAGGCCTACTACTGGACCGAAACTGAGTGCTTAAACGCTCGCCGTTCGGCCCCACGACCTCTGAGAGGCTTGGAAGAGGCCTCTCCTGAAAGCTGGATTCCCACCGATCGTTTGTTTTAAATCTTAGCCCACTAGCTCAAACGTAAGCGCTAAAAAGTCCTGCCAAAATCACATAGGTCGTCATGTTACAATTTAGTCAATAAAGGCCTATTACTGGATCGAAACAGAGTGCTTTAACGCTCGCCGCTCGGCCCCACAGCTGTCCAGAGACTCGGGGGAGGCCTCCCCTGAAAGCTGGTTTCCCACCGATCGTTTGTTTCAAATCTTAGCCCACTAGTTCAAAAGTAGGCGCTAAAAAGTCCTGCCAAAGTCACATAGGTCGTCATGTTACAATTTAGTCAATAAAGGCCTACTACTGGAGCGAAACCGAGTGCTTTGACGCTCGCCGTTCGGCCCCACGACCTCTGAGAGGCTTGGAAGAGGCCTCCACTGAAAGCTGGATTCCCAAGGATTGTCTGTGTGAATTCCTAGCCCGCTAGGCTGAAATTAAGTGACCTAAAGTCGTGCCGAAGTCAAATCGGTCGTAATGGTATTCGAGCGAAACTGAGTGCTTTAACGCTCGCCACTCGGTCCCACAGCCATCCAGAGACTTGGGGGAGGCCTCCCCTGAAAGCTGGATTCCCACCGATCGTTTGTTTCAAATCTTAGCCCACTAGCTCAAAAGTAGGCGCTAAAAAGTCCTGCCAAAGTCACATAGATCGTCATGTTACAATTTAGTCAATAAAGGCCTACTACTGGGGAGAAACCGAGTGCTTTAACGCTCGCCGTTCGGCCCCACGACCTCTGAGAGGCTTGGAAGAGGCCTCCCCTGAAAGCTGGATTCCCAAGGATTGTATGTGTGAATTCCTAGCCCGCTAGGCTGAAATTAAGTCACCTAAAGTCGTGCCGAAGTCAAATCGGTCGTAATGGTATTAGAGCGAAACTGAGTGCTTTAACGCTCGCCACTCGGTCCCACAGCCGTCCAGAGACTCGGGGGAGGCCTCCCCTGAAAGCTGGATTCCCACCGATCGTTTGTTTCAAATCTTAGCCCACTAGCTCAAAAGTAAGCGCTAAAAAGTCCTGCCAAAGTCACATAGGTCGTCATGTTACAATTTAGTCCATAAAGGCCTACAACTGGAGCGAAACCGAGTGCTTTGACGCTCGCCGTTCGGCCCCACGACCTCTGAGAGGCTTGGAAGAGGCCTCCCCTGAAAGCTGGATTCCCACCGATCGTTTTTTTCAAATCTTAGCCCACTAGTTCAAAAGTAGGCGCTAAAAAGTCCTGCCAAAGTCACATAGATCGTCATGTTACAATTTAGTCAATAAAGGCCTACTACTGGGGAGAAACCGAGTGCTTTGAAGCTCGCCGTTCGGCCCCACAGCCGTCCAGAGACTCGGGGGAGGCCTCCCCTGAAAGCTGGATTCCCACCGATCGTTTGTTTCAAATCATAGCCCACTAGCTCAAACGTAAGCGCTAAAAAGTCCTGCCAAAGTCACATAGGTTGTCATGTTACAATTTAGTCAAGAAAGGCCTACTACTGGAGCGAAACCGCGTACTTCGACGCTCACCGTTCGGCCCCACGACCTCTGAGAGGCTTGGAAGAGGCCTCCCTTGAAAGCTGGATTCCCAAGGCTTGTCTGTGTGAAGTCCTAGCCCGCTCGGCTGAAATTAAGCGACCTAAAGTTGTGCCGAAGTCAAATCGGTCATCATGGTACTCGAGCGAAACTGAGTGCTTTAACGCTTGCCGCTCGGCCCCACAGCCGTCCAGAGACTCGGGGGAGGCCTCCCCTGAAAGCTGGATTCCCATCGATCGTGTGTTTCAAATCTTAGCCCACTAGCTCAAAAGTAAGCGCTAAAAAGTCCTGCCAAAGTCACATAGGTCGTCATGTTACAATTGAGTCAATAAAGGCCTACTATTGGAGCGAAACCGAGTGCTTTGACGCTCGCCGTTCGGCCCCACGACCTCTGAGAGGCTTGGAAGAGGCCTCCACTGAAAACTGCATTCCCAAGGATTGTCTGTGTGAATTCCTAGCCCGCTAGGCTGAAATTAAGTGACCTAAAGTCGTGCCGAAGTCAAATCGGTCGTAATGGTATTCGAGCGAAACTGAGTGCTTTAACACTCGCCACTCGGTCCCACAGCCCTCCAGAGACTTGGGGAGGCCTCCCCTGAAAGCTGGATTCCCACCGATCGTTTGTTTCAAATCTTAGCCCACTAGCTCAAAAGTAAGCGCTAAAAAGTCCTGCCAAAGTCACATAGGTTGTCATGTTACAATTTAGTCAATAAAGGCCTACTACTGGACCGAAACTGAGTGCTTTAACGCTCGCCGTTCGGCCCCACGACCTCTGAGAGGCTTGGAAGAGGCCTCCCCTGAAAGCTGGATTCCCACCGATCGTTTGTTTCAAATCTTAGCCCACTAGCTCAAAAGTAAGCGCTAAAAAGTCCTGCCAAAATCACATAGGTCGTCATGTTACAATTTAGTCAATAAAGGCCTATTACTGGACCGAAACAGAGTGCTTTAACGCTCGCCGCTCGGCCCCACAGCTGTCCAGAGACTCGGGGGAGGTCTCCCCTGAAAGCTGGTTTCGCACCGATCGTTTGTTTCAAATCTTAGCCCACTAGTTCAAAAGTAGGCGCTAAAAAGTCCTGCCAAAGTCACATAGATCTTCATGTTACAATTTAGTCAATAAAGGCCTACTACTGGGGAGAAACCGAGTGCTTTGAAGCTCGCCGTTCGGGCCCACAGCCGTCCAGAGACTTGGGGGAGGCCTCCCCTGAAAGCTGAATTCCCACCGATCGTTTGTTTCAAATCTTAGCCCACTAGCTCAAAAGTAAGCGCTAAAAAGTCCTGCCAAACTCACATAGGTTGTCATGTTACAATTTAGTCAAGAAAGGCCTACTACTGGAGCGAAACCGAGTGCTTCGACGCTCGCCGTTCGGCCCCACGACCTCCGAGAGGCTTGGAAGAGGCCTCCCTTGAAAGCTGGATTCCCAAGGCTTGTCTGTGTGAATTCCTAGCCCGCTCGGCTGAAATTAAGCGACCTAAAGTCGTGCCGAAGTCAAATCGGTCGTCATGGTACTCGAGCGAAACTGAGTGCTTTAACGCTTGCCGCTCGGCCCCACAGCCGTCCAGAGACTCGGGAGAGGTCTCCCCTGAAAGCTGGATTCACACCGATCGTTTGTTTCAAATCTTAGCCCACTAGCTCAAAATTAAGCGCTAAAAAGAACTGCCAAAGTCACATAGGTTGTCATGTTACAATTTAGTCAAGAATGGCCTACTACTGGAGCGAAACCGAGTGCTTCGACGCTCGCCGTTCGGCCCCACGACCTCCGAGAGGCTTGGAAGAGGCCTCCCTTGAAAGCTGGATTCCCAAGGCTTGTCTGTGTGAAGTCCTAGCCCGCTCGGCTGAAATTAAGCGACCTAAAGTTGTGCCGAAGTCAAATCGGTCATCATGGTACTCGAACGAAACTGAGTGCTTTAACGCTTGCCGCTCCGCCCCACAGCCGTCCAGAGACTCGGGGGAGGCCTCCCCTGAAAGCCCACTAGCTCAAAAGTAAGCGCTAAAAAGTCCTGCCAAAGTCACATAGGTTGTCATGTTACAATTTAGTCAATAAAGGCCTACTACTGGACCGAAACTGAGTGCTTAAACGCTCGCCGTTCGGCCCCACGACCTCTGAGAGGCTTGGAAGAGGCCTCTCCTGAAAGCTGGATTCCCACCGATCGTTTGTTTTAAATCTTAGCCCACTAGCTCAAACGTAAGCGCTAAAAAGTCCTGCCAAAATCACATAGGTCGTCATGTTACAATTTAGTCAATAAAGGCCTATTACTGGATCGAAACAGAGTGCTTTAACGCTCGCCGCTCGGCCCCACAGCTGTCCAGAGACTCGGGGGAGGCCTCCCCTGAAAGCTGGTTTCCCACCGATCGTTTGTTTCAAATCTTAGCCCACTAGTTCAAAAGTAGGCGCTAAAAAGTCCTGCCAAAGTCACATAGATCGTCATGTTACAATTTAGTCAATAAAGGCCTACTACTGGGGAGAAACCGAGTGCTTTAACGCTCGCCGTTCGGCCCCACGACCTCTGAGAGGCTTGGAAGAGGCCTCTCCTGAAAGCTGGATTCCCACCAATCGTTTGTTTCAAATCTTAGCCCACTAGCTCAAAAGTAAGCGCTAAAAAGTCCTGCCAAAGTCACATAGGTCGTCATGTTACAATTTAGTGAATAAATGCCTACTACTGGAGCGAAACCGAGTGCTTTAACGCATGCCGCTCGGCCCCACAGCGGTCCAGAGACTCGGGGGAGGCCTCCCCTGAAAGTTGGATTCCCACCGATCGTTTGTTTAAAATCTTAGCCCACTAGCTCAAAAGTAAGCGCTAAAAAGTCCTGCCAAAGTCACATAGGTCGTCATGTTACAATTTAGTCAATAAAGGCCTACTACTGGAGCGAAACCGAGTGCTTTGACGCTCGCCGTTCGGCCCCACGACCTCTGAGAGGCTTGGAAGAGGCCTCCACTGAAAGCTGGATTCCCAAGGATTGTCTGTGTGAATTCCTAGCCCGCTAGGCTGAAATTAAGTGACCTAAAGTCGTGCCGAAGTCAAATCGGTCGTCATGGTACTCGAGCGAAACTGAGTGCTTTAACGCTCGCCGCTCGGCCACACAGCTGTCCAGAGACTCGGGGGAGGCCTCCCCTAAAAGCTGGATTCCCACCGATCGTTTGTTTCAAATCTTAGCCCACTAGCTCAAAAGTAAGCGCTAAAAAGTCCTGCCAAAGTCACATAGGTCGTCATGTTACAATTTAGTCAATAAAGGCCTACTACTGGAGCGAAACCGAGTGCTTTGACGCTCGCCGTTCGGCCCCACGACCTCTGAGAGGCTTGGAAGAGGCCTCCCCTGAAAGCTGGATTCCCACCGATCGTTTGTTTTAAATCTTAGCCCACTAGCTCAAACGTAAGCGCTAGAAAGTCCTGCCAAAATCACATAGGTCGTCATGTTACAATTTAGTCAATAAAGGCCTATTACTGGACCGAAACAGAGTGCTGTAACGCTCGCCGTTCGGCCCCACAGCTGTCCAGAGACTCGGGGGAGGCCTCCCCTGAAAGCTGGTTTCCCACCGATCGTTTTTTTCAAATCTTAGCCCACTCGTTCAAAAGTACGCGCTAAAATGTCCTGCCAAAGTCACATAGATCGTCATGTTACAATTTAGTCAATAAAGGCCTACTACTGGGGAGAAACCGAGTGCTTTGAAGCTCGCCGCTCGGCCACACAGCTGTCCAGAGACTCGGGGGAGGCCATCCCTAAAAGCTGGATTCCCACCGATCGTTTGTTTCAAATCTTAGCCCACTAGCTCAAAAGTAAGCGCTAAAAAGTCCTGCCAAAGTCACATAGGTTGTCATGTTACAATTTAGTCAAGAAAGGCCTACTACTGGAGCGAAACAGAGTGCTTCGACGCTCGCCGTTCGGCCCCACGAGCTCCGAGAGGCTTAGAAGAGGCCTCCCTTGAAAGCTGGATTCCCACGGCTTGTCTGTGTGAATTCCTAGCCCGCTCGGCTGATATTAAGCGACCTAAAGTCGTGCCGAAGTCAAATCGGTCGTCATGGTACTCGAGCGAAACTGAGTGCTTTAACGCTCGCCGCCCGGCCACACAGCTGTCCAGAGACTCGGGGGAGGCCTCCCCTAAAAGCTGGATTCCCACCGATCGTTTGTTTCAAATCTTAGCCCACTAGCTCAAAAGTAAGCGCTAAAAAGTCCTGCCAAAATCACATAGGTTGTCATGTTACAATTTAGTCAAGAAAGGCCTACTACTGGAGCGAAACCGAGTACTTCGACGCTCGCCGTTCGGCCCCACGACCTCCGAGAGGCTTGGAAGAGGCCTCCCTTGAAAGCTGGATTCCCAAGGCTTGTCTGTGTGAAGTCCTAGCCCGCTCGGCTGAAATTAAGCGACCTAAAGTTGTGCCGAAGTCAAATCGGTCATCATGGTACTCGAGCGAAACTGAGTGCTTTAACGCATGCCGCTCGGCCCCACAGCCGTCCAGAGACTCGGGGGAGGCCTCCCCTGAAAGCTGGATTCCCATCGATCGTTTGTTCAAAATCTTAGCCCAATAGCTCAAAAGTAAGCGCTAAAAAGTCCTGCCAAAGTCACATAGGTCGTCATGTTACAATTTAGTGAATAAAGACCTACTACTGGAGCGAAACCGAGTGCTTTAACACTCGCCACTCGGTCCCACAGCCGTCCAGAGACTCGGGGGTGGCGTCCCCTGAAAGCTGGATTCCCACCGATCGTTTGTTTCAAATCTTAGCCCACTAGCTCAAAAGTGAGTGCTAAAAAGCCCTGCCAAAGTCACATAGGTCGTCATGTTACAATTTAGTCAATAAAGGCCTACTACTGGAGTGAAACCGAGTGCTTCGACGCTCGCCGTTCGGCCCCACGAGCTCCGAGAGGCTTGGAAGAGGCCTCCCTTGAAAGCTGGATTTCCACGGCTTGTCTGTGTGAATTCCTAGACCGCTCGGCTGAAATTAAGCGACCTAAAGTCGTGCCGAAGTCAAATCGGTCGTCATGGTACTCGAGCGAAACTGAGTGCTTTAACGCTCGCCGCTCGGCCACACAGCTGTCCAGAGACTCGGGGGAGGCCTCCCCTAAAAGCTGGATTCCCACCGATCGTTTGTTTCAAATCTTAGCCCACTAGCTCAAAAGTAAGCGCTAAAAGTCCTGCCAAAATCACATAGGTTGTCATGTTACAATTTAGTCAATAAAGGCCTACTACTGGGGAGAAACCGAGTGCTTTGAAGCTCGCCGCTCGGCCACACAGCTGTCCAGAGACTCGGGGGAGGCCATCCCTAAAAGCTGGATTCCCACCGATCGTTTGTTTCAAATCTTAGCCCACTAGCTCAAAAGTAAGCGCTAAAAAGTCCTGCCAAAGTCACATAGGTTGTCATGTTACAATTTAGTCAAGAAAGGCCTACTACTGGAGCGAAACAGAGTGCTTCGACGCTCGCCGTTCGGCCCCACGAGCTCCGAGAGGCTTAGAAGAGGCCTCCCTTGAAAGCTGGATTCCCACGGCTTGTCTGTGTGAATTCCTAGCCCGCTCGGCTGATATTAAGCGACCTAAAGTCGTGCCGAAGTCAAATCGGTCGTCATGGTACTCGAGCGAAACTGAGTGCTTTAACGCTCGCCGCTCGGCCACACAGCTGTCCAGAGACTCGGGGGAGGCCTCCCCTAAAAGCTGGATTCCCACCGATCGTTTGTTTCAAATCTTAGCCCACTAGCTCAAAAGTAAGCGCTAAAAAGTCCTGCCAAAATCACATAGGTTGTCATGTTACAATTTAGTCAAGAAAGGCCTACTACTGGAGCGAAACCGAGTACTTCGACGCTCGCCGTTCGGCCCCACGACCTCCGAGAGGCTTGGAAGAGGCCTCCCTTGAAAGCTGGATTCCCAAGGCTTGTCTGTGTGAAGTCCTAGCCCGCTCGGCTGAAATTAAGCGACCTAAAGTTGTGCCGAAGTCAAATCGGTCATCATGGTACTCGAGCGAAACTGAGTGCTTTAACGCATGCCGCTCGGCCCCACAGCCGTCCAGAGACTCGGGGGAGGCCTCCCCTGAAAGCTGGATTCCCATCGATCGTTTGTTCAAAATCTTAGCCCAATAGCTCAAAAGTAAGCGCTAAAAGTCCTGCCAAAGTCACATAGGTCGTCATGTTACAATTTAGTGAGTAAAGACCTACTACTGGAGCGAAACCGAGTGCTTTAACACTCGCCACTCGGTCCCACAGCCGTCCAGAGACTCGGGGGTGGCGTCCCCTGAAAGCTGGATTCCCACCGATCGTTTGTTTCAAATCTTAGCCCACTAGCTCAAAAGTGAGTGCTAAAAAGCCCTGCCAAAGTCACATAGGTCGTCATGTTACAATTTAGTCAATAAAGGCCTACTACTGGAGTGAAACCGAGTGCTTCGACGCTCGCCGTTCGGCCCCACGAGCTCCGAGAGGCTTGGAAGAGGCCTCCCTTGAAAGCTGGATTTCCACGGCTTGTCTGTGTGAATTCCTAGACCGCTCGGCTGAAATTAAGCGACCTAAAGTCGTGCCGAAGTCAAATCGGTCGTCATGGTACTCGAGCGAAACTGAGTGCTTTAACGCTCGCCGCTCGGCCACACAACTGTCCAGAGACTCGGGGGAGGCCTCCCCTAAAAGCTGGATTCCCACCGATCGTTTGTTTCAAATCTTAGCCCACTAGCTCAAAAGTAAGCGCTAAAAAGTCCTGCCAAAATCACATAGGTTGTCATGTAACAATTTAGTCAAGAAAGGCCTACTACTGGAGCGAAACGAGTGCTTCGACGCTCGCCGTTCGGCCCCACGACCTCCGAGAGGCTTGGAAGAGGCCTCCCTTGAAAGCTGGATTCCCAAGGCTTGTCTGTGTGAAGTCCTAGCCCGCTCGGCTGAAATTAAGCCACCTAAAGTCGTGCCGAAGTCAAATCGGTCATCATGGTACTCGAGCGAAACTGAGTGCTTTAACGCTTGCCGCTCGGCCCCACAGCCGTCCAGAGAATCGGGGGAGGCCTCCCCTGAAAGCTGGATTCCCATCGATCGTTTGTTCAAAATCTTAGCCCACTAGCTCAAAAGTGAGCGCTAAAAAGTCCTGCCAAAGTCACATAGGTCGTCATGTTACAATTTAGTCAATAAAGGCCTACTACTGGAGCGAAACCGAGTGCTTTGACGCTCGCCGTTCGGCCCCACGACCTCTGAGAGGCTTGGAAGAGGCCTCCCCTGAAAGCTGGATTCCCAAGGATTGTATGTGTGAATTCCTAGCCCGCTAGGCTGAAATTAAGTCACCTAAAGTCGTGCCGAAGTCAAATCGGTCGTAATGGTATTAGAGCGAAACTGAGTGCTTTAACGCTCGCCACTCGGTCCCACAGCCGTCCAGAGACTCGGGGGAGGCCTCCCCTGAAAGCTGGATTCCCACCGATCGTTTGTTTCAAATCTTAGCCCACTAGCTCAAAAGTAAGCGCTAAAAAGTCCTGCCAAAGTCACATAGGTCGTCATGTTACAATTTAGTCCATAAAGGCCTACAACTGGAGCGAAACCGAGTGCTTTGACGCTCGCCGTTCGGCCCCACAGCTGTCCAGAGACTCGGGGGAGGCCTCCCCTGAAAGCTGGTTTCCCACCGATCGTTTGTTTCAAATCTTAGCCCACTAGTTCAAAAGTAGTCGCTAAAAGTCCTGCCAAAGTCACATAGGTCGTCATGTTACAATTTAGTGAGTAAAGACCTACTACTGGAGCGAAACCGAGTGCTTTAACACTCGCCACTCGGTCCCACAGCCGTCCAGAGACTCGGGGGTGGCCTCCCCTGAAAGCTGGATTCCCACCGATCGTTTGTTTCAAATCTTAGCCCACTAGCTCAAAAGTAAGCGCTAAAAAGTCCTGCCAAAGTCACATAGGTCGTCATGTTACAATTTAGTGAATAAAGGCCTACTACTGGAGCAAAACCGAGTGCTTTAACGCTTGCCGCTCGGCCCCACAGCGGTCCAGAGACTCGGGGGAGGCCTCCCCTGAAAGCTGGATTCCCACCGATCGTTTGTTTCAAATCTTAGCCCACTAGCTCAAAAGTAAGCGCTAAAAAGTCCTGCCAAAGTCACATAGGTCGTCATGTTACAATTTAGTCAATAAAGGCCTACTACTGGAGCGAAACCGAGTGCTTTGACGCTCGCCGTTCGGCCCCACGACCTCTGAGAGGCTTGGAAGAGGCCTCCACTGAAAGCTGGATTCCCAAGGATTGTCTGTCTGAATTCCTAGCCCGCTAGGCTGAAATTAAGCGACCTAAAGTCGTGCCGAAGTCAAATCGGTCGTAATGGTATTCGAGTGAAACTGAGTGCTTTAACACTCGCCACTCGGTCCCACAGCCGTCCAGAGACTTGGGGGAGGCCTCCCCTGAAAGCTGGATTCCCACCGATCGTTTGTTTCAAATCTTAGCCCACTAGATCAAAAGTAAGCGCTAAAAACTCCTGCCAAAGTCACATAGGTTGTCATGTTACAATTTAGTCAATAAAGGCCTACTACTGGAGCGAAACCGAGTGCTTCGACGCTCGCCGTTCGGCCCCACGAGCTCCGAGAGGCTTGGAAGAGGGCCTCCCTTGAAAGCTGGATTTCCACGGCTTGTCTGTGTGAATTCCTAGACCGCTCGGCTGAAATTAAGCGACCTAAAGACGTGGCGAAGTCAAATCGGTCGTCATGGTACTCGAGCGAAACTGAGTGCTTTTAACGCTCGCCGCTCGGCCACACAGCTGTCCAGAGACTCGGGGAGGCCTCCCCTGAAAGCTGGATTCCCACCGATCGTTCGTTTCAAATCATAGCCCACTAGCTCAAAAGTAAGCGCTAAAAAGTCCTGCCAAAGTCACATAGGTTGTCATGTTACAATTTAGTCAAGAAAGGCCTACTACTGGAGCGAAACCGCGTGCTTCGACGCTCGCCGTTCGGCCCCACGACCTCCGAGAGGCTTGGAAGAGGCCTCCCTTGAAAGCTGGATTCCCAAGGCTTGTCTGTGTGAAGTCCTAGCCCGCTCGGCTGAAATTAAGCGACCTAAAGTTGTGCCGAAGTCAAATCGGTCATCATGGTACTCGAGCGAAACTGAGTGCTTTAACGCTTGCCGCTCGGCCCCACAGCCGGCCAGAGACTCGGGGGAGGCCTCCCCTGAAAGCTGGATTCCCATCGATCGTGTGTTTCAAATCTTAGCCACTAGCTCAAAAGTAAGCGCTAAAAAGTCCTGCCAAAGTCACATAGGTCGTCATGTTACAATTTAGTGAATAAAGGCCCTACTACTGGAGCGAAACCGAGTGCTTTAACGCTTGCCGCTCGGCCCCACAGCGGTCCAGAGACTTGGGGAGGCCTCCCCTGAAAGCTGGATTCCCACCGATCGTTTGTTTCAAATCATAGCCCACTAGCTCAAAAGTAAGCGCTAAAAGTCCTGCCAAATTCACATAGGTTGTCATGTTACAATTTAGTCAAGAAAGGCCCTACTACTGGAGCGAAACCGCGTGCTTCGACGCTCGCCGTTCGGCCCCACGACCTCTGAGAGGCTTGGAAGAGGCCTCCACTGAAAGCTGGATTCCCAAGGATTGTCTGTGTGAATTCCTAGCCCGCTAGGCTGAAATTAAGTGACCCTAAAGTCGTGCGAAGTCAAATCGGTCGTAATGGTATTCGAGCGAAACTGAGTGCTTTAACACTCGCCACTCGGTCCCACAGCCGTCCAGAGGACTTGGGGGAGGCCTCCCCTGAAAGCTGGATTCCCACCGATCGTTTGTTTCAAATCTTAGCCCACTAGATCAAAAGTAAGCGCTAAAAAGTCCTGCCAAAGTCACATAGGTTGTCATGTTACAATTTAGTCAATAAAGGCCTACTACTGGAGCGAAACCGAGTGCTTCGACGCTCGCCGTTCGGCCCCACGAGCTCCGAGAGGCTTGGAAGAGGCCTCCCTTGAAAGCTGGATTCCCACGGCTTGTCTGTGTGAATTCCTAGCCCGCTCGGCTGAAATTAAGCAACCTAAAGTCGTGCCGAAGTCAAATCGGTCGTCATGGTACTCGAGCGAAACTGAGTGCTTTAACGCTCGCCGCTCGGCCACACAGCCGTCCAGAGAATCGGGGGAGGCCTCCCCTGAAAGCTGGATTCCCATCGATCGTTTGTTCAAAATCTTAGCCCACTAGCTCAAAAGTGAGCGCTAAAAAGTCCTGCCAAAGTCACATAGGTCGTCATGTTACAATTTAGTCAATAAAGGCCTACTACTGGAGCGAAACCGAGTGCTTTGACGCTCGCCGTTCGGCCCCACGACCTCTGAGAGGCTTGGAAGAGGCCTCCCCTGAAAGCTGGATTCCCAAGGATTGTATGTGTGAATTCCTAGCCCGCTAGGCTGAAATTAAGTCACCTAAAGTCGTGCCGAAGTCAAATCGGTCGTAATGGTATTAGAGCGAAACTGAGTGCTTTAACGCTCGCCACTCGGTCCCACAGCCGTCCAGAGACTCGGGGGAGGCCTCCCCTGAAAGCTGGATTCCCACCGATCGTTTGTTTCAAATCTTAGCCCACTAGCTCAAAAGTAAGCGCTAAAAAGTCCTGCCAAAGTCACATAGGTCGTCATGTTACAATTTAGTCCATAAAGGCCTACAACTGGAGCGAAACCGAGTGCTTTGACGCTCGCCGTTCGGCCCCACAGCTGTCCAGAGACTCGGGGGAGGCCTCCCCTGAAAGCTGGTTTCCCACCGATCGTTTGTTTCAAATCTTAGCCCACTAGTTCAAAAGTAGTCGCTAAAAAGTCCTGCCAAAGTCACATAGGTCGTCATGTTACAATTGAGTCAATAAAGGCCTACTACTGGGGAGAAAC
>NW_026904192.1:0-80942 GCF_024500275.1 Phycodurus eques | reverse complement strand
GACAACCTGTGTGATTTTGGCAGGACTTTTTAGCGCCTACTTTTGAGCTAGTGGGCTAAGATTTGAAACAAACGATCGGTGGGAATCCAGCTTTCAGGGGAGGCCTCCCTCGAGTCTCTGGACCGCTGTGGGGCCGAGTGGCAAGCGTTAAAGCACTCGGTTTCGCTCCAGTAGTAGGTCTTTATTCACTAAATTGTAACATGACGACCTATGTGACTTTGGCAGGACTTTTTAGGGCTTACTTTTGAGCTAGTGGGCTAGATTTTGAACAAACGATCGATGGGAATCCAGCTTTCACGGGAGGCCTCCCCCGAGTCTCGGACGGCTGTGGGGCCGAGCGGCAAGCGTTAAAGCACTCAGTTTCGCTCGAGTACCATGATGACCGATTTGACTTCGGCACAACTTTAGGTCGCTAATTTCAGCCGAGCGGGCTAGGACTTCACACAGACAAGCCTTGGGAATCCAGCTTTCAAGGGAGGCCTCTTCCAAGCCTCTCAGAGGTCGTGAGGGCCGAACGGCGAGCGTCAAAGCACTCTGTTTCGCTCCAGTAGTATGCCTTTTATTGACTAAATTGTAACATGACGACCTATGTGACTTTGGCAGGACTATTTAGCGGCTTACTTTTGGAGCTAGTGGGGTAAGATTTGAAACACAATATCGGTGGGAATCCAGCTTTCAGGGGACGGCCTCCCCCGAGTCTCTGGACGGCTGTGGGGCAGAGTGGTGAGCGTTAAAGCACTCAGTTTCCGCGTCCAGTAGTAGGCCTTTATTGACTAAATTGTAACATGACGACCTATGTGACTTTGGCAAGACTTTTTAGCGCCTACTTTTGAGCTAGTGGGCTAAGATTTGAAACAAACGATCGGTGGAAATCCAGCTTTCAGGGGAGGCATCCCCCGAGTCTCTGGACGGCTGTGGGGATGAGCGGCGAGCGTTAAAGCACTCAGTTTCGGTCCAGTAGGAGGCCTTTATTGACTAAATTGTAACATGACGACCTATGTGATTTTGGCAGGACTTTTTAGCGCTTACTTTTCAGCTACTGGGCTACGATTTGAAAGAAACGATCGTGGTAATCCAGCTTTCAGGGGAGCCTTCTTCCAAGCCTCTCGGAGGTCGTGGGGCCCGAACGGCGAGCGTCAAAGTACTCGGTTTCGCTCCAGTAGTAGGCCTTTATTGACTTAATTGTGAGATGACAACCTATGTTACTTTCGCAGGACTTTTTAGAGCTTACTTTTGACCTAGTGCGCTACGATTTTGAAACAAACGATCGGTGGGAATCCAGCTTTCAGGGGGAGGCCTCCCCCGAGTCTCTGGACGGCTGTGGGGCCGAACGGCGAGCGTCAAAGCACTCGGTTTCTCTCCAGTAGTAGGCCTATATTGACTAAATTGTAACATGACGACCTGTGACTTTGGCAGGACTTTTTAGCGCCTACTTTTGAGCTAGTGGGCTAAGATTTGAAACAAACGATCGGTGGGAATCCAGCTCTCAGGGGAGGCCTCTTCCAAGCCTCTCGGAGGTCGTGGGGCCGAACGGCGAGTGTCAAAGCACTCGTTTTCGCTCCAGTAGTAGGCCTTTATTGACTAAATTGTAACATGACGACCTAGGTGACTTTGGCATGACTTTTTAGCGCCTACTTTGAGCTAGTGGGCTAGATTTGAAACAAACGATCGGTGGGAATCCAGCTTTCAGGGGACGCCTCCCCCGAGTCTCTGGACGGCTGTGGGGCAGAGTGGCGAGCGTTAAAGCACTCAGTTTTCGCTCGAGTACCATGACGACCGAATGGACTTTGGCACGACTTTAGGTCGCCTAATTTCTGCCTAGCGGGCTAGGAATTTACACAGACAAGCCTTGGGAATCCAGCTTTCAGGGGAGGCCTCTTCCAAGCCTCTCGGAGGTCGTGGGCCCGAACGGCGAGCGTCAAAGCACTCGGTTTCGCTCCAGTAGTAGGCCTTTATTGACTAAATTGTAACATGACGACCTATGTGACTTTGGCAGGACTTTTTAGCGCCTACTTTTGAGCTAGTGGGCTAAAGATTTGAAACAAACGATCGGTGGGAATCCAGCTTTCAGGGGAGGCCTCCCTCGAGTCTCTGGACCGCTGTGGGGCCGAGTGGCAAGCGTTAAAGCACTCGGTTTCGCGTCCAGTAGTAGGTCTTTATTCACTAAATTGTAACATGACGACCTATGTGACTTTGGCAGGACTTTTTAGGGCTTACTTTTGAGCTAGTGGGCTAAGATTTTGAACAAACGATCGATGGGGAATCCAGCTTTCACGGGAGGCCTCCCCCGAGTCTCTGGACTGCTGTGGGGCCGAGCGGCAAGCGTTAAAGCACTCAGTTTCGCTCGAGTACCATGATGACCGATTTGACTTCGGCACAACTTTAAGGGTCGCTTAATTTCAGCCGAGCGGGCTAGGACTTCACACAGACAAGCCTTGGGAATCCAGCTTTCAAGGGAGGCCTCTTCCAAGCCTCTCAGAGGGTCGTGGGGCCGAACGGCGAGCGTCAAAGCACTCGGTTTCGCTCCAGTAGTAGGCCTTTATTGACTAAATTGTAACATGACAACCAATGTGACTTTGGCAGTTCTTTTTAGCGCTTAATTTTGAGCTAGTGGGCTAACATTTGAAACAAACGATCGGTGGGAATCCAGCTTTCAGGGGAGGCCTCCCCCGAGTCTCTGGACGGCTGTAGGGTCCGAGCGGCAAGCGTTAAAGCACTCAGTTTCGCTCGAGTACCATGACGACCGAATTGACTTCGGCACGACTTTAGGTCGCTTAATTTCAGCCGAGCGGGCTAGGAATTCACACAGACAAGCCTTGGGAATCCAGCTTTCAAGGGAGACCTCTTTCAAGCCTCTCGCAGGTCGTGGGGCCGAACGGCGAGCGGTTAAAGCACTCGGTTTCTCCCCAGTAGTAGGCCTTTATTGACTAAATTGTAACATGACGATCTATGTGACTTTGGCAGGACTTTTTAGCGCCTACTTTTGAGCTAGTGGGCTAAGATTTGAAACAAACGATCGGTGGGAATCCAGCTTTCAGGGGAGGCCTCTCCCAAGCTCTCTGGATGGCTGTGGGACCGAACGGCGAGCGTTAAAGCACTCAGTTTCGGTCCAGTAGTAGGCCTTTATTGACTAAATTGTAACATGACAACCTGTGTGATTTTGGCAGGACTTGTTAGCGCTTACTTTTGAGCTAGTGGGCTATGATTTGAAACAAACGATCGGTGGGAATCCAGCTTTCAGGGGAGGCCTCCCCCGAGTCTCTGGACGGCTGTGGGGCCGAGCGGCGAGCGTTAAAGCACTCAGTTTCGGTCCAGTAGGAGGCCTTTATTGACTAAATTGTAACATGACGAGCTATGTGATTTTGGCAGGACTTTTTAGCGCTTACTTTTGAGCTAGTGGGCTAAGATTTGAAACACATTATCGGTGGGAATCCAGCTTTCAGGGGAGTCCTCCCCCGAGTCTCTGGAGGCCTGTGGGGCCGAGCGTCGAGCGTTAAAGCACTCAGTTTCGCTCGAGTACCATGACGACCGATTTGACTTCGGCACGACTTTAGGTCACCTAATTTCTGCCTAGCGGGCTAGGAATTTACACAGACAAGCCTTGGGAATCCAGCTTTCAAGGGAGGCCTCTTCCAAGCCTCTCGGTGCTCGTGAGGCCGAACGGTGAGCGTCAAAGCACTCTGTTTCGCTCCAGTAGTATGCTTTTATTGACTAAATTGTAACATGACGACCTATGTGACTTTGGCAGGACTATTTAGCGCTTACTTTGGAGCTAGTGGGGTAAGATTTGAAACACAATATCGGTGGTAATCCAGCTTTCAGGGGACGCCTCCCCCGAGTCTCTGGACGGCTGTGGGGCAGAGTGGTGAGCGTTAAAGCACTCAGTTCCGGTCCAGTAGTAGGCCTTTATTGACTAAATTGTAACATGACGACCTATGTGACTTTGGCAAGACTTTTTAGCGCCTACTTTTGAGCTAGTGGGCTAAGATTTGAAACAAACGATCGGTGGAAATCCAGCTTTCAGGGGAGGCATCCCCCGAGTCTCTGGACGGCTGTGGGGATGAGCGGCGAGCGTTAAAGCACTCAGTTTCGGTCCAGTAGGAGGCCTTTATTGACTAAATTGTAACATGACGACCTATGTGATTTTGGCAGGACTTTTTAGCGCTTACTTTTCAGCTACTGGGCTACGATTTGAAAGAAACGATCGGTGGTAATCCAGCTTTCAGGGGAGCCTTCTTCCAAGCCTCTCGGAGGTCGTGGGCCCGAACGGCGAGCGTCAAAGTACTCGGTTTCGCTCCAGTAGTAGGCCTTTATTGACTTAATTGTGAGATGACAACCTATGTTACTTTCGCAGGACTTTTTAGAGCTTACTTTTGACCTAGTGCGCTACGATTTGAAACAAACGATCGGTGGGAATCCAGCTTTCAGGGGAGGCCTCCCCCGAGTCTCTGGACAGTTGTGAGGCCGAACGGCGAGCGTCAAAGCACTCGGTTTCTCTCCAGTAGTAGGCCTATATTGACTAAATTGTAACATGACGACCTGTGATTTTGGCAGGACTTTTTAGCGCCTACTTTTGAGCTAGTGGGCTAAGATTTGAAACAAACGATCGGTGGGAATCCAGCTCTCAGGGGAGGCCTCTTCCAAGCCTCTCGGAGGTCGTGGGGCCGAACGGCGAGTGTCAAAGCACTCGTTTTCGCTCCAGTAGTAGGCCTTTATTGACTAAATTGTAACATGACGACCTAGGTGACTTTGGCATGACTTTTTAGCGCCTACTTTTGAGCTAGTGGGCTAAGATTTGAAACAAACGATCGGTGGGAATCCAGCTTTCAGGGGACGCCTCCCCCGAGTCTCTGGACGGCTGTGGGCAGAGTGGCGAGCGTTAAAGCACTCAGTTTCGCTCGAGTACCATGACGACCGAATGGACTTTGGCACGACTTTAGGTCGCCTAATTTCTGCCTAGCGGGCTAGGAATTTACACAGACAAGCCTTGGGAATCCAGCTTTCAGGGGAGGCCTCTTCCAAGCCTCTCGGAGGTCGTGGGCCCGAACGGCGAGCGTCAAAGCACTCGGTTTCGCTCCAGTAGTAGGCCTTTATTGACTAAATTGTAACATGACGACCTATGTGACTTTGGCAGGACTTTTTAGCGCCTACTTTTGAGCTAGTGGGCTAAGATTTGAAACAAACGATCGGTGGGAATCCAGCTTTCAGGGGAGGCCTCCCTCGAGTCTCTGGACCGCTGTGGGGCCGAGTGGCAAGCGTTAAAGCACTCGGTTTCGCTCCAGTAGTAGGTCTTTATTCACTAAATTGTAACATGACGACCTATGTGACTTTGGCAGGACTTTTTAGGGCTTACTTTTGAGCTAGTGGGCTAAGATTTTGAACAAACGATCGATGGGAATCCAGCTTTCACGGGAGGCCTCCCCCGAGTCTCTGGACGGCTGTGGGGCCGAGCGGCAAGCGTTAAAGCACTCAGTTTTCGCTCGAGTACCATGATGACCGATTTGACTTCGGCACAACTTTAGGTCGCTTAATTTCAGCCGAGCGGGCTAGGACTTCACACAGACAAGCCTTGGGAATCCAGCTTTCAAGGGAGGCCTCTTCCAAGCCTCTCAGAGGTCGTGGGGCCGAACGGCGAGCGTCAAAGCACTCGGTTTCGCTCCAGTAGTAGGCCTTTATTGACTAAATTGTAACATGACGACCTATGTGACTTTGGCAGGACTTTTTAGCGGTTACTTTTGAGCTAGTGGGCTAAGATTTGAAACAAACGATCGGAGATCGGTGGGAATCCAACTTTCAGGGGAGGCATCCCCCGAGTCTCTGGACCGCTGTGGGGCCGAGCGGCAAGCGTTAAAGCACTCGGTTTCGCTCCAGTAGTAGGCCTTTATTCACTAAATTGTAACATGACGACCTATGTGACTTTGGCAGGACTTTTAGCGCTTACTTTTGAGCTAGTGGGCTACGATTTGAAACAAACGATCGGTGGGAATCCAGCTTTCAGGGGAGGCCTCCCCCGAGTCTCTGGACAGCTGTGGGGCCGAGCGGCGAGCGTTAAAGCACTCTGTTTCGGTCCAGTAATAGGCCTTTATTGACTAAATTGTAACATGACGACCTATGTGATTTTGGCAGGACTTTTTAGCGCTTACGTTTGAGCTAGTGGGCTAAGATTTAAAACAAACGATCGGTGGGAATCCAGCTTTCAGGGGAGGCCTCTTCCAAGCCTCTCAGAGGTCGTGGGGCCGAACGGCGAGCGTTAAAGCACTCAGTTTCGGTCCAGTAGTAGGCCTTTATTGACTAAATTGTAACATGACAACCTGTGTGATTTTGGCAGGACTTGTTAGCGCTTACTTTTGAGCTAGTGGGCTATGATTTGAAACAAACGATCGGTGGGAATCCAGCTTTCAGGGGAGGCCTCCCCCGAGTCTCTGGACGGCTGTGGGGCCGAGCGGCGAGCGTTAAAGCACTCAGTTTCGGTCCAGTAGGAGGCCTTTATTGACTAAATTGTAACATGACGACCTATGTGATTTTGGCAGGACTTTTTAGCGCTTACTTTTGAGCTAGTGGGCTAAGATTTGAAACACATTATCGGTGGGAATCCAGCTTTCAGGGGAGTCCTCCCCCGAGTCTCTGGAGGCCTGTGGGGCCGAGCGTCGAGCGTTAAAGCACTCAGTTTCGCTCGAGTACCATGATGACCGATTTGACTTCGGCACAACTTTAGGTCGCTTAATTGCAGCCGAGCGGGCTAGGACTTCACACAGACAAGCCTTGGGAATCCAGCTTTCAAGGGAGGCCTCTTCCAAGCCTCTCAGAGGTCGTGGGACCGAACGGCGAGCGTCAAAGCACTCGGTTTCGCTCCAGTAGTAGGCCTTTATTGACTAAATTGTAACATGACGACCTATGTGACTTTGGCAGGACTTTTTAGCGGTTACTTTTGAGCTAGTGGGCTAAGATTTGAAACAAACGATCGGTGGGAATCCAACTTTCAGGGGAGGCCTCCCCCGAGTCTCTGGACCGCTGTGGGGCCGAGCGGCAAGCGTTAAAGCACTCGGTTTCGCTCCAGTAGTAGGCCTTTATTCACTAAATTGTAACATGACGACCTATGTGACTTTGGCAGGACTTTTTAGCGCTTACTTTTGAGCTAGTGGGCTACGATTTGAAACAAACGATCGGTGGGAATCCAGCTTTCAGGGGAGGCCTCTTCCAAGCCTCTCAGAGGTCGTGGGGCCGAACGGCGAGCGTTAAAGCACTCGGTTTCTCCCCAGTAGTAGGCCTTTATTGACTAAATTGTAACATGACGATCTATGTGACTTTGGCAGGACTTTTTAGCGCCTACTTTTGAACTAGTGGGCTAAGATTTGAAACAAACGATCGGTGGGAAACCAGCTTTCAGGGGAGGCCTCCCCCGAGTCTCTGGACAGCTGTGGGGCCGAGCGGCGAGCGTTAAAGCACTCTGTTTCGGTCCAGTAATAGGCCTTTATTGACTAAATTGTAACATGACGACCTATGTGATTTTGGCAGGACGTTTTAGCGCTTACGTTTGAGCTAGTGGGCTAAGATTTAAAACAAACGATCGGTGGGAATCCAGCTTTCAGGGGAGGCCTCTTCCAAGCCTCTCAGAGGTCGTGGGGCCGAACGGCGAGCGTTAAAGCACTCAGTTTCGGTCCAGTAGTAGGCCTTTATTGACTAAATTGTAACATGACAACCTATGTGACTTTGGCAGGACTTTTTAGCGCTTACTTTTGAACTAGTGGGCTAAGATTTGAAACAAACGATCGGTGGGAATCCAGCTTTCAGGGGAGGCCTCCCCCAAGTCTCTGGACGGCTGTGGGACCGAGTGGCGAGCGTTAAAGCACTCAGTTTCGCTCGAATACCATTACGACCGATTTGACTTCGGCACGACTTTAGGTCACTTAATTTCAGCCTAGCGGGCTAGGAATTCACACAGACAATCCTTGGGAATCCAGCTTTCAGTGGAGGCCTCTTCCGAGCCTCTCAGAGGTCGTGGGGCCGAACGGCGAGCGTCAAAGCACTCGGTTCGCTCCAGTAGTAGGCCTTTATTGACTAAATTGTAACATGACGACCTATGTGACTTTGGCAGGACATTTTAGCGCTTACTTTTGAGCTAGTGGGCTAAGATTTGACAGAAACGATCGGTGGGAATCCAGCTTTCAGGGGAGGCCTCCCCCGAGTCTCTGGACGGCTGTGGGGCGGAGCGGCAAGCGTTAAAGCACTCAGTTTCGCTCGAGTACCATGATGACCGATTTGACTTCGGCACAACTTTAGGTCGCTTAATTTCAGCCGAGCGGGCTAGGACTTCACACAGACAAGCCTTGGGAATCCAGCTTTCAAGGGAGGCCTCTTCCAAGCCTCTCGGAGGTCGTGGGGCCGAACGGCGAGTGTCGAAGCACTCGGTTTCGCTCCAGTAGTAGGCCATTCTTGACTAAATTGTAACATGACAACCTATGTGACTTTGGCAGGACTTTTTAGCGCTTACTTTTGAGCTAGTGGGCTAAGATTTGAAACAAACGATCGGTGGGAATCCAGCTTTCAGGGGAGGCCTCCCCCGAGTCTCTGGACAGCTGTGGGGCGGAGCGGCAAGCGTTAAGCACTCAGTTTCGCTCGAGTACCATGATGACCGATTTGACTTCGGCAAAACTTTAGGTCGCTTAATTTCAGCCGAGCGGGCTAGGACTTCACACAGACAAGCCTTGGGAATCCAGCTTTCAAGGGAGGCCTCTTCCAAGCCTATCGGAGGTCGTGGGGCCGAACGGCGAGCGTCGAAGCACTCGGTTTCGCTCCAGTAGTAGGCCATTCTTGACTAAATTGTAACATGACAACCTATGTGACTTTGGCAGTTCTTTTTAGCGCTTAATTTTGAGCTAGTGGGCTAAGATTTGAAACAAACGATCGGTGGGAATCCAACTTTCAGGGGAGGCCTCCCCCGAGTCTCTGGACGGCTGTGGGGCCGAGTGGCAAGCGTTAAAGCACTCAGTTTCGCTCGAGTACCATGATGACCGATTTGACTTCGGCACAACTTTAGGTCGCTTAATTGCAGCCGAGCGGGCTAGGACTTCACACAGACAAGCCTTGGGAATCCAGCTTTCAAGGGAGGCCTCTTCCAAGCCTCTCAGAGGTCGTGGGACCGAACGGCGAGCGTCAAAGCACTCGGTTTCGCTCCAGTAGTAGGCCTTTATTGACTAAATTGTAACATGACGACCTATGTGACTTTGGCAGGACTTTTTAGCGGTTACTTTTGAGCTAGTGGGCTAAGATTTGAAATAAACGATCGGTGGGAATCCAACTTTCAGGGGAGGCCTCCCCCGAGTCTCTGGACCGCTGTGGGGCCGAGCGGCAAGCGTTAAAGCATTCGGTTTCGCTCCAGTAGTAGGCCTTTATTCACTAAATTGTAACATGACGACCTATGTGACTTTGGCAGGACTTTTTAGCGCTTACTTTTGAGCTAGTGGGCTACGATTTGAAACAAACGATCGGTGGGAATCCAGCTTTCAGGGGAGGCCTCTTCCAAGCCTCTCAGAGGTCGTGGGGCCGAACGGCGAGCGTTAAAGCACTCGGTTTCTCCCCAGTAGTAGGCCTTTATTGACTAAATTGTAACATGACGATCTATGTGATTTTGGCAGGACTTTTTAGCGCCTACTTTTGAACTAGTGGGCTAAGATTTGAAACAAACGATCGGAGGGAAACCAGCTTTCAGGGGAGGCCTCCCCCGAGTCTCTGGACAGCTGTGGGGCCGAGCGGCGAGCGTTAAAGCACTCTGTTTCGGTCCAGTAATAGGCCTTTATTGACTAAATTGTAACATGACGACCTATGTGATTTTGGCAGGACGTTTTAGCGCTTACGTTTGAGCTAGTGGGCTAAGATTTAAAACAAACGATCGGTGGGAATCCAGCTTTCAGGGGAGGCCTCTTCCAAGCCTCTCAGAGGTCGTGGGGCCGAACGGCGAGCGTTAAAGCACTCAGTTTCGGTCCAGTAGTAGGCCTTTATTGACTAAATTGTAACATGACAACCTATGTGACTTTGGCAGGACTTTTTAGCGCTTACTTTTGAGCTAGTGGGCTAAGATTTGAAACAAACGATCGGTGGGAATCCAGCTTTCAGGGGAGGCCTCCCCCAAGTCTCTGGACGGCTGTGGGACCGAGTGGCGAGTGTTAAAGCACTCAGTTTCGCTCGAATACCATTACGACCGATTTGACTTCGGCACGACTTTAGGTCACTTAATTTCAGCCTAGCGGGCTAGGAATTCACACAGACAATCCTTGGGAATCCAGCTTTCAGTGGAGGCCTCTTCCAAGCCTCTCGGAGGTCGTGGGGCCGAACGGCGAGCGTCGAAGCACTCGGTTTCGCTCCAGTAGTAGGCCATTCTTGACTAAATTGTAACATGACGACCTATGTGACTTTGGCAGGACTTTTTAGCGCTTACTTTTGAGCTAGTGGGCTAAGATTTGACAGAAACGATCGGTGGGAATCCAGCTTTTAGGGGAGGCCTCCCCCGAGTCTCTGGACAGCTGTGGGGCGGAGCGGCAAGCGTTAAAGCACTCAGTTTCGCTCGAGTACCATGATGACCGATTTGACTTCGGCAAAACTTTAGGTCGCTTAATTTCAGCCGAGCGGGCTAGGACTTCACACAGACAAGCCTTGGGAATCCAGCTTTCAAGGGAGGCCTCTTCCAAGCCTATCGGAGGTCGTGGGGCCGAACGGCGAGCGTCGAAGCACTCGGTTTCGCTCCAGTAGTAGGCCATTCTTGACTAAATTGTAACATGACAACCTATGTGACTTTGGCAGTTCTTTTTAGCGCTTAATTTTGAGCTAGTGGGCTAAGATTTGAAACAAACGATCGGTGTGAATCCAGCTTTCAGGGGAGACCTCCCCCGAGTCTCTGGACGGCTGTGGGGCCGAGCGGCAAGCGTTAAAGCACTCAGTTTCGCTCGAGTACCATGACGACCGATTTGACTTCGGCACGACTTTAGGTCGCTTAATTTCAGCCGAGCGGGCTAGGAATTCACACAGACAAGCCGTGGGAATCCAGCTTTCAAGGGAGGCCTCTTCCAAGCCTCTCGGAGCTCGTGGGGCCGAACGGCGAGCGTCGAAGCACTCTGTTTCGCTCCAGTAGTAGGCCTTTATTGACTAAATTGTAACATGACAACCTATGTGACTTTGGCAGGACTTTTAGCGCTTACTTTTGAGCTAGTGGGCTAAGATTTGAAACAAAAGATCGGTGGGAATCCAGCTTTCAGGGGAGGCCTCCCCCAAGTCTCTGGACGGCTGTGGGACCGAGTGGCGAGCGTTAAAGCACTCAGTTTCGCTCGAATACCATTACGACCGATTTGACTTCGGCACGACTTTAGGTCACTTAATTTCAGCCTAGCGGGCTAGGAATTCACACAGACAATCCTTGGGAATCCAGCTTTCAGTGGAGGCCTCTTCCAAGCCTCTCAGAGGTCGTGGGGCCGAACGGCGAGCGTTAAAGCACTCGGTTTCGCTCCAGTAGTAGGCCTTTATTCACTAAATTGTAACATGACGACCTATGTGACTTTGGCAGGACTTTTTAGCGCTTACTTTTGAGCTAGTGGGCTAAGATATAAAACAAACGATCGGTGGGAATCCAGCTTTCAGGGGAGGCCGCTTCCAAGCCTCTCAGAGGTCGTGGGGCGAACGGCGAGCGTCGAAGCACGCGGTTTCGCTCCAGTAGTAGGCCTTTCTTGACTAAATTGTAACATGACAACCTATGTGACTTTGGCAGGACTTTTTAGCGCTTACTTTTGAGCTAGTGGGCTATGATTTGAAACAAACGATCGGTGGGAATCCAGCTTTCAGGGGAGGCCTCCCCCGAGTCTCTGGACAGCTGTGTGGCCGAGCGGCGAGCGTTAAAGCACTCAGTTTCGCTCGAGTACCATGACGACCGATTTGACTTCGGCACGACTTTAGGTCGCTTAATTTCAGCCGAGCGGTCTAGGAATTCACACAGACAAGCCGTGGAAATCCAGCTTTCAAGGGAGGCCTCTTCCAAGCCTCTCGGAGCTCGTGGGGCCGAACGGCGAGCGTCGAAGCACTCGGTTTCGCTCCAGTAGTAGGCCTTTATTGACTAAATTGTAACATGACAACCTATGTGACTTTGGCAGGACTTTTTAGCGCTTACTTTTGATCTAGTGGGCTAAGATTTGAAACAAACGATCGATGGGAATCCAGCTTTCAGGGGAGGCCTCCCTCGAGTCTCTGGACCGCTGTGGGGCCGAGTGGCAAGCGTTAAAGCACTCGGTTTCGCTCCAGTAGTAGGTCTTTATTCACTAAATTGTAACATGACGACCTATGTGACTTTGGCAGGACTTTTTAGCGCTTACTTTTGAGCTAGTGGGCTAAGATTTTGAACAAACGATCGATGGGAATCCAGCTTTCAGGGGAGGCCTCCCCCGAGTCTCTGGACGGCTGTGGGGCCGAGTGGCAAGCGTTAAAGCACTCAGTTTCGCTCGAGTACCATGATGACCGATTTGACTTCGGCACAACTTTAGGTCGCTTAATTGCAGCCGAGCGGGCTAGGACTTCACACAGACAAGCCTTGGGAATCCAGCTTTCAAGGGAGGCCTCTTCCAAGCCTCTCAGAGGTCGTGGGACCGAACGGCGAGCGTCAAAGCACTCGGTTTCGCTCCAGTAGTAGGCCTTTATTGACTAAATTGTAACATGACGACCTATGTGACTTTGGCAGGACTTTTTAGCGCTTACTTTTGAGCTAGTGGGCTAAGATTTGAAACAAACGATCGGTGGGAATCCAACTTTCAGGGCAGGCCTCCCCCGAGTCTCTGGACCGCTGTGGGGCCGAGCGGCAAGCGTTAAAGCACTCGGTTTCGCTCCAGTAGTAGGCCTTTATTCACTAAATTGTAACATGACGACCTATGTGACTTTGGCAGGACTTTTTAGCGCTTACGTTTGAGCTAGTGGGCTAAGATTTAAAACAAACGATCGGTGGGAATCCAGCTTTCAGGGGAGGCCTCTTCCAAGCCTCTCAGAGGTCGTGGGGCCGAACGGTGAGCGTTAAAGCACTCAGTTTCGGTCCAGTAGTAGGCCTTTATTGACTAAATTGTAACATGACAACCTATGTGACTTTGGCAGGACTTTTTAGCGCTTACTTTTGAGCTAGTGGGCTAAGATTTGAAACAAACGATCGGTGGGAATCCAGCTTTCAGGGGAGGCCTCCCCCAAGTCTCTGGACGGCTGTGGGACCGAGTGGCGAGCGTTAAAGCACTCATTTTCGCTCGAATACCATTACGACCGATTTGACTTCGGCACGACTTTAGGTCACTTAATTTCAGCCTAGCGGGCTAGGAATTCACACAGACAATCCTTGGGAATCCAGCTTTCAGTGGAGGCCTCTTCCGAGCCTCTCAGAGGTCGTGGGGCCGAACGGCGAGCGTCAAAGCATTCGGTTTCGCTCCAGTAGTAGGCCTTTATTGACTAAATTGTAACATGACGACCTATGTGACTTTGGCAGGACTTTTTAGCGCTTACTTTTGAGCTAGTGGGCTAAGATTTGAAACAAACGATCGGTGGGAATCCAGCTTTCAGGGGAGGCCTCCCCCGAGTCTCTGGACGGCTGTGGGGCGGAGCGGCAAGCGTTAAAGCACTCAGTTTCGCTCGAGTACCATGATGACCGATTTGACTTCGGCACAACTTTAGGTCGCTTAATTTCAGCCGAGCGGGCTAGGACTTCACACAGACAAGCCTTGGGAATCCAGCTTTCAAGGGAGGCCTCTTCCAAGCCTCTCGGAGTTCGTGGGGCCGAACGGCGAGCGTCGAAGCACTCGGTTTCGCTCCAGTAGTAGGCTATTCTTGACTAAATTGTAACATGACAACCTATGTGACTTTGGCAGTTCTTTTTAGCGCTTAATTTTGAGCTAGTGGGCTAAGATTTGAAACAAACGATCGGTGTGAATCCAGCTTTCAGGGGAGACCTCCCCCGAGTCTCTGGACGGCTGTGGGACCGAGTGGCGAGCGTTAAAGCACTCAGTTTCGCTCGGATACCATTACGACCGATTTGACTTCGGCACGACTTTAGGTCACTTAATTTCAGCCTAGCGGGCTAGGAATTCACACAGACAATCCTTGGGAATCCAGCTTTCAGTGGAGACCTCTTCCAAGCCTCTCAGAGGTCGTGGGGCCGAACGGCGAGCGTTAAAGCACTCGGT
Organism: Phycodurus eques; assembly: GCF_024500275.1. Classification (NCBI taxonomy): domain Eukaryota; kingdom Metazoa; phylum Chordata; class Actinopteri; order Syngnathiformes; family Syngnathidae; genus Phycodurus; species Phycodurus eques. The sequence goes on along the minus strand of NW_026904192.1, from coordinate 66,750 downwards.
TTCGCTCCAGTAGTAGGCCTTTATTCACTAAATTGTAACATGACGACCTATGTGACTTTGGCAGGACTTTTTAGCGCTTACTTTTGAGCTAGTGGGCTAAGATATATAACAAACGATCGGTGGGAATCCAGCTTTCAGGGGAGGCCTCTTCCAAGCCTCACAGAGGTCGTGGGGCCGAACGGCGAGCGTTAAAGCACTCGGTTTCTCCCCAGTAGTAGGCCTTTATTGACTAAATTGTAACATGACGATCTATGTGACTTTGGCAGGACCTTTTAGCGCCTACTTTTGAACTAGTGGGCTAAGATTTGAAACAAACGATCGGTGGGAAACCAGCTTTCAGGGGAGGCCTCCCCCGAGTCTCTGGACAGCTGTGGGGCCTAGCGGCGAGCGTTAAAGCACTCTGTTTCGGTCCAGTAATAGGCCTTTATTGACTAAATTGTAACATGACGACCTATGTGATTTTGGCAGGACTTTTTAGCGCTTACGTTTGAGCTAGTGGGCTAAGATTTAAAACAAACGATCGGTGGGAATCCAGCTTTCAGGGGAGGCCTCTTCCAAGCCTCTCAGAGGTCGTGGGGCCGAACGGCGAGCGTTAAAGCACTCAGTTTCGGTCCAGTAGTAGGCCTTTATTGACTAAATTGTAACATGACAACCTGTGTGACTTTGGCAGGACTTTTTAGCGCTTACTTTTGAGCTAGTGGGCTATGATTTGAAACAAACGATCGGTGGGAATCCAGCTTTCAGGGGAGGCCTCCCCCGAGTCTCTGGACAGCTGTGTGGCCGAGCGGCGAGCGTTAAAGCACTCAGTTTCGCTCGAGTACCATGACGACCGATTTGACTTCGGCACGACTTTAGGTCGCTTAATTTCAGCCGAGCGGTCTAGGAATTCACACAGACAAGCCGTGGAAATCCAGCTTTCAAGGGAGGCCTCTTCCAAGCCTCTCGGAGCTTGTGGGGCCGAACGGCGAGCGTCGAAGCACTCGGTTTCGCTCCAGTAGTAGGCCTTTATTGACTAAATTGTAACATGACAACCTATGTGACTTTGGCAGGACTTTTTAGCGCTTACTTTTGATCTAGTGGGCTAAGATTTGAAACAAACGATCGGTGGGAATTCAGCTTTCAGGGGAGGCCTCCCCCAAGTCTCTGGACGGCTGTGCGGCCGAACGGCGAGCTTCAAAGCACTCGGTTTCTCCCCAGTAGTAGGCCTTTATTGACTAAATTGTAACATGACGATCTATGTGACTTTGGCAGGACTTTTTAGCGCCTACTTTTGAACTAGTGGGCTAAGATTTGAAAAAAACGATCGGTGGGAATCCAGCTTTCAGGGGAGGCCTCTTCCAAGCCTCTCAGAGGTCGTGGGGCCGAACGGCGAGCGTCAAAGCACTCGGTTTCGCTCCAGTTGTAGGCCTTTATTGACTAAATTGTAACATGACGACCTATGTGACTTTGGCAGGACTTTTTAGCGCTTACTTTTGAGCTAGTGGGCTAAGATATAAAACAAACGATCGGTGGGAATCCAGCTTTCAGGGGAGGCCTCTTCCAAGCCTCTCAGAGGTCGTGGGGCCGAACGGCGAGCGTCGAAGCACGCGGTTTCGCTCCAGTAGTAGGCCTTTCTTGACTAAATTGTAACATGACAACCTATGTGACTTTGGCAGGACTTTTTAGCGCTTACTTTTGAGCTAGTGGGCTATGATTTGAAACAAACGATCGGTGGGAATCCAGCTTTCAGGGGAGGCCTCCCCCGAGTCTCTGGACAGCTGTGTGGCCGAGCGGCGAGCGTTAAAGCACTCAGTTTCGCTCGAGTACCATGACGACCGATTTGACTTCGGCACGACTTTAGGTCGCTTAATTTCAGCCGAGCGGTCTAGGAATTCACACAGACAAGCCGTGGAAATCCAGCTTTCAAGGGAGGCCTCTTCCAAGCCTCTCGGAGCTCGTGGGGCCGAACGGCGAGCGTCGAAGCACTCGGTTTCGCTCCAGTAGTAGGTCTTTATTCACTAAATTGTAACATGACGACCATTGTGACTTTGGCAGGACTTTTTAGCGCTTACTTTTGAGCTAGTGGGCTAAGATTTTGAACAAACGATCGATGGGAATCCAGCTTTCAGGGGAGGCCTCCCCCGAGTCTCTGGACGGCTGTGGGGCCGAGTGGCAAGCGTTAAAGCACTCAGTTTCGCTCGAGTACCATGATGACCGATTTGACTTCGGCACAACTTTAGGTCGCTTAATTGCAGCCGAGCGGCTAGGACTTCACACAGACAAGCCTTGGGAATCCAGCTTTCAAGGGAGGCCTCTTCCAAGCCTCTCAGAGGTCGTGGGACCGAACGGCGAGCGTCAAAGCACTCGGTTTCGCTCCAGTAGTAGGCCTTTATTGACTAAATTGTAACATGACGACCTATGTGACTTTGGCAGGACTTTTTAGCGCCTACTTTTGAGCTAGTGGGCTAAGATTTGAAACAAACGATCGGTGGAAATCCAGCTTTCAGGGGAGGCATCCCCCGAGTCTCTGGACGGCTGTGGGGATGAGCGGCGAGCGTTAAAGCACTCAGTTTCGGTCCAGTAGGAGGCCTTTATTGACTAAATTGTAACATGACGACCTATGTGATTTTGGCAGGACTTTTTAGCGCTTACTTTTCAGCTACTGGGCTACGATTTGAAAGAAACGATCGGTGGGAATCCAGCTTTCAGGGGAGCCTTCTTCCAAGCCTCTCGGAGGTCGTGGGCCCGAACGGCGAGCGTCAAAGTACTCGGTTTCGCTCCAGTAGTAGGCCTTTATTGACTTAATTGTGAGATGACAACCTATGTTACTTTCGCAGGACTTTTTAGAGCTTACTTTTGACCTAGTGCGCTACGATTTGAAACAAACGATCGGTGGGAATCCAGCTTTCAGGGGAGGCCTCCCCCGAGTCTCTGGACAGTTGTGAGGCCGAACGGCGAGCGTCAAAGCACTCGGTTTCTCTCCAGTAGTAGGCCTATATTGACTAAATTGTAACATGACGACCTGTGACTTTGGCAGGACTTTTTAGCGCCTACTTTTGAGCTAGTGGGCTAAGATTTGAAACAAACGATCGGTGGGAATCCAGCTCTCAGGGGAGGCCTCTTCCAAGCCTCTCGGAGGTCGTGGGGCCGAACGGCGAGTGTCAAAGTACTCGTTTTCGCTCCAGTAGTAGGCCTTTATTGACTAAATTGTAACATGACGACCTAGGTGACTTTGGCATGACTTTTTAGCGCCTACTTTTGAGCTAGTGGGCTAAGATTTGAAACAAACGATCGGTGGGAATCCAGCTTTCAGGGGACGCCTCCCCCGAGTCTCTGGACGGCTGTGGGGCAGAGTGGCGAGCGTTAAAGCACTCAGTTTCGCTCGAGTACCATGACGACCGAATGGACTTTGGCACGACTTTAGGTCGCCTAATTTCTGCCTAGCGGGCTAGGAATTTACACAGACAAGCCTTGGGAATCCAGCTTTCAGGGGAGGCCTCTTCCAAGCCTCTCGGAGGTCGTGGGCCCGAACGGCGAGCGTCAAAGCACTCGGTTTCGCTCCAGTAGTAGGCCTTTATTGACTAAATTGTAACATGACGACCTATGTGACTTTGGCAGGACTTTTTAGCGCTTACTTTTGAGCTAGTGGGCTAAGATTTGAAACAAACGATCGGTGGGAATCCAGCTTTCAGGGGAGGCCTCCCTCGAGTCTCTGGACCGCTGTGGGGCCGAGTGGCAAGCGTTAAAGCACTCGGTTTCGCTCCAGTAGTAGGTCTTTATTCACTAAATTGTAACATGACGACCTATGTGACTTTGGCAGGACTTTTTAGCGCTTACTTTTGAGCTAGTGGGCTAAGATTTTGAACAAACGATCGATGGGAATCCAGCTTTCACGGGAGGCCTCCCCCGAGTCTCTGGACGGCTGTGGGGCCGAGCGGCAAGCGTTAAAGCACTCAGTTTCGCTCGAGTACCATGATGACCGATTTGACTTCGGCACAACTTTAGGTCGCTTAATTTCAGCCGAGCGGGCTAGGACTTCACACAGACAAGCCTTGGGAATCCAGCTTTCAAGGGAGGCCTCTTCCAAGCCTCTCAGAGGTCGTGGGGCCGAACGGCGAGCGTCAAAGCACTCGATTTCGCTCCAGTAGTAGGCCTTTATTGACTAAATTGTAACATGACGACCTATGTGACTTTGGCAGGACTTTTTAGCGGTTACTTTTGAGCTAGTGGGCTAAGATTTGAAACAAACGATCGGTGGGAATCCAACTTTCAGGGGAGGCATCCCCCGAGTCTCTGGACCGCTGTGGGGCCGAGCGGCAAGCGTTAAAGCACTCGGTTTCGCTCCAGTAGTAGGCCTTTATTCACTAAATTGTAACATGACGACCTATGTGACTTTGGCAGGACTTTTTAGCGCTTCCTTTTGAGCTAGTGGGCTACGATTTGAAACAAACGATCGTTGGGAATCCAGCTTTCAGGGGAGGCCTCCCCCGAGTCTCTGGACAGCTGTGGGGCCGAGCGGCGAGCGTTAAAGCACTCTGTTTCGGTCCAGTAATAGGCCTTTATTGACTAAATTGTAACATGACGACCTATGTGATTTTGGCAGGACTTTTTAGCGCTTACGTTTGAGCTAGTGGGCTAAGATTTAAAACAAACGATCGGTGGGAATCCAGCTTTCAGGGGAGGCCTCTTCCAAGCCTCTCAGAGGTCGTGGGGCTGAACGGCGAGCGTTAAAGCACTCAGTTTCGGTCCAGTAGTAGGCCTTTATTGACTAAATTGTAACATGACAACCTGTGTGATTTTGGCAGGACTTGTTAGCGCTTACTTTTGAGCTAGTGGGCTATGATTTGAAACAAACGATCGGTGGGAATCCAGCTTTCAGGGGAGGCCTCCCCCGAGTCTCTGGACGGCTGTGGGGCCGAGCGGCGAGCGTTAAAGCACTCAGTTTCGGTCCAGTAGGAGGCCTTTATTGACTAAATTGTAACATGACGACCTATGTGATTTTGGCAGGACTTTTTAGCGCTTACTTTTGAGCTAGTGGGCTAAGATTTGAAACACATTATCGGTGGGAATCCAGCTTTCAGGGGAGTCCTCCCCCGAGTCTCTGGAGGCCTGTGGGGCCGAGCGTCGAGCGTTAAAGCACTCAGTTTCGCTCGAGTACCATGACGACCGATTTGACTTCGGCACGACTTTAGGTCACCTAATTTCTGCCTAGCGGGCTAGGAATTTAGACAGACAAGCCTTGGGAATCCAGCTTTCAAGGGAGGCCTCTTCCAAGCCTCTCGGTGCTCGTGAGGCCGAACGGTGAGCGTCAAAGCACTCTGTTTCGCTCCAGTAGTATGCTTTTATTGACTAAATTGTAACATGACGACCTATGTGACTTTGGCAGGACTATTTAGCGCTTACTTTGGAGCTAGTGGGGTAAGATTTGAAACAAACGATCGGTGGAAATCCAGCTTTCAGGGGAGGCATCCCCCGAGTCTCTGGACGGCTGTGGGGATGAGCGGCGAGCGTTAAAGCACTCAGTTTCGGTCCAGTAGGAGGCCTTTATTGACTAAATTGTAACATGACGACCTATGTGATTTTGGCAGGACTTTTTAGCGCTTACTTTTCAGCTACTGGGCTACGATTTGAAAGAAACGATCGGTGGGAATCCAGCTTTCAGGGGAGCCTTCTTCCAAGCCTCTCGGAGGTCGTGGGCCCGAACGGCGAGCGTCAAAGTACTCGGTTTCGCTCCAGTAGTAGGCCTTTATTGACTTAATTGTGAGATGACAACCTATGTTACTTTCGCAGGACTTTTTAGAGCCTACTTTTGAGCTAGTGGCTAAGATTTGAAACAAAACGATCGGTGGGAATCCAGCTTTCAGGGGACGCCTCCCCCGAGTCTCTGGACGGCTGTGGGCAGAGTGGCGAGCGTTAAGCACTCAGTTTCGCTCGAGTACCATGACGACCGATTTGACTTTGGCACGACTTTAGGTCGCCCTAATTTCTGCCTAGCGGGCTAGGAATTTACACAGACAAGCCTTGGGAATCCAGCTTTCAGGGGAGGCCTCTTCCAAGCCTCTCGGAGGTCGTGGGCCCGAACGGCGAGCGTCAAAGCACTCGTTTTTCGCTCCAGTAGTAGGCCTTTATTGACTAAATTGTAACATGACGACCTATGTGACTTTGGCAGGACTTTTTAGCGCTTACTTTTGAGCTAGTGGGCTAAGATTTGAAAAAAACGATCGGTGGGAATCCAGCTTTCAGGGGAGGCCTCCCCCGAGTCTCTGGACAGCTGTGGGGCGGAGCGGCAAGCGTTAAAGCACTCAGTTTCGCTCGAGTACCATGATGACCGATTTGACTTCGGCAAAACTTTAGGTCGCTTAATTTCAGCCGAGCGGGCTAGGACTTCACACAGACAAGCCTTGGGAATCCAGCTTTCAAGGGAGGCCTCTTCCAAGCCTATCGGAGGTCGTGGGGCCGAACGGCGAGCCGTCGAAGCACTCGGTTTCGCTCCAGTAGTAGGCCATTCTTGACTAAATTGTAACATGACAACCTATGTGACTTTGGCAGTTCTTTTTAGCGCTTAATTTTGAGCTAGTGGGGCTAAGATTTGAAACAAACGATCGGTTGTGAATCCAGCTTTCAGGGGAGACCTCCCCCGAGTCTCTGGACGGCTGTGGGGCCGAGCGGCAAGCGTTAAAGCACTCAGTTTCGCTCGAGTACCATGACGACCGATTTGACTTCGGCACGACTTTAGGTCGCTTAATTTCAGCCGAGCGGCTAGGAATTCACACAGACAAGCCGTGGGAATCCAGCTTTCAAGGGAGGCCTCTTCCAAGCCTCTCGGAGCTCGTGGGCCGAACGGCGAGCGTCGAAGCACCTCTGTTTCGCTCCAGGTAGTAGGCCTTTATTGACTAAATTGTAACATGACAACCTATGTGACTTTGGCAGGACTTTTTAGCGCTTACTTTTGAGCTAGTGGGCTAAGATTTGAAACAAAAGATCGGTGGGAATCCAGCTTCAGGGGAGGCCTCCCCCAAGTCTCTGGACGGCTGTGGGACCGAGTGGCGAGCGTTAAAGCACTCAGTTTCGCTCGAATACCATTACGACCGATTTGACTTCGGCACGACTTTAGGTCACTTAATTTCAGCCTAGCGGGCTAGGAATTCACACAGACAATCCTTGGGATCCAGCTTTCAAGTGGAGGCCTCTTCCAAGCCTCTCGGAGGTTGTGGGGCCGAACGGCGAGCGTTAAAGCACTCAGTTTCGCTCCAGTAGTAGGCCTTTATTCACTAAATTGTAACATGACGACCTATGTGACTTTGGCAGGACTTTTTAGCGCTTACTTTTGAGCTAGTGGGCTAAGATATAAAACAAACGATCGGTGGGAATCCAGCTTTCAGGGGAGGCCTCTTCCAAGCCTCTCAGAGGTCGTGGGGCCGAACGGCGAGCGTCGAAGCACGCGGTTTCGCTCCAGTAGTAGGCCTTTCTTGACTAAATTGTAACATGACAACCTATGTGACTTTGGCAGGACTTTTTAGCGCTTACTTTTGAGCTAGTGGGCTATGATTTGAAACAAACGATCGGTGGGAATCCAGCTTTCAGGGGAGGCCTCCCCCGAGTCTCTGGACAGCTGTGTGGCCGAGCGGCGAGCGTTAAAGCACTCAGTTTCGCTCGAGTACCATGACGACCGATTTGACTTCGGCACGACTTTAGGTCGCTTAATTTCAGCTGAGCGGTCTAGGAATTCACACAGACAAGCCGTGGAAATCCAGCTTTCAAGGGAGGCCTCTTCCAAGCCTCTCGGAGCTCGTGGGGCCGAACGGCGAGCGTCGAAGCACTCGGTTTCGCTCCAGTAGTAGGCCTTTATTGACTAAATTGTAACATGACAACCTATGTGACTTTGGCAGGACTTTTTAGCGCTTACTTTTGATCTAGTGGGCTAAGATTTTAAACAAACGATCGATGGGAATCCAGCTTTCAGGGGAGGCCTCCCTCGAGTCTCTGGACCGCTGTGGGGCCGAGTGGCAAGCGTTTAAAGCACTCGGTTTCGCTCCAGTAGTAGGTCTTTATTCACTAAATTGTAACATGACGACCTATGTGACTTTGGCAGGACTTTTTAGCGCTTACTTTTGAGCTAGTGGGCTAAGATTTTGAAGAAACGATCGATGGGAATCCAGCTTTCAGGGGAGGCCTCCCCCGAGTCTCTGGACGGCTGTGGGGCCGAGTGGCAAGCGTTAAAGCACTCAGTTTCGCTCGAGTACCATGATGACCGATTTGACTTCGGCACAACTTTAGGTCGCTTAATTGCAGCCGAGCGGGCTAGGACTTCACACAGACAAGCCTTGGGAATCCAGCTTTCAAGGGAGGCCTCTTCCAAGCCTCTCAGAGGTCGTGGGACCGAACGGCGAGCGTCAAAGCACTCGGTTTCGCTCCAGTAGTAGGCCTTTATTGACTAAATTGTAACATGACGACCTATGTGACTTTGGCAGGACTTTTTAGCGGTTACTTTTGAGCTAGTGGGCTAAGATTTGAAACAAACGATCGGTGGGAATCCAACTTTCAGGGGAGGCCTCCCCCGAGTCTCTGGACCGCTGTGGGGCCGAGCGGCAAGCGTTAAAGCACTCGGTTTCGCTCCAGTAGTAGGCCTTTATTCACTAAATTGTAACATGACGACCTATGTGACTTTGGCAGGACTTTTTAGCGCTTACTTTTGAGCTAGTGGGCTACGATTTGAAACAAACGATCGGTGGGAATCCAGCTTTCAGGGGAGGCCTCTTCCAAGCCTCTCAGAGGTCGTGGGGCCGAACGGCGAGCGTTAAAGCACTCGGTTTCTCCCCAGTAGTAGGCCTTTATTGACTAAATTGTAACATGACGATCTATGTGACTTTGGCAGGACTTTTTAGCGCCTACTTTTGAACTAGTGGGCTAAGATTTGAAACAAACGATCGGTGGGAAACCAGCTTTCAGGGGAGGCCTCCCCCGAGTCTCTGGACAGCTGTGGGGCCGAGCGGCGAGCGTTAAAGCACTCTGTTTCGGTCCAGTAATAGGCCTTTATTGACTAAATTGTAACATGACGACCTATGTGATTTTGGCAGGACGTTTTAGCGCTTACGTTTGAGCTAGTGGGCTAAGATTTAAAACAAACGATCGGTGGGAATCCAGCTTTCAGGGGAGGCCTCTTCCAAGCTTCTCAGAGGTCGTGGGGCCGAACGGCGAGCGTTAAAGCACTCAGTTTCGGTCCAGTAGTAGGCCTTTATTGACTAAATTGTAACATGACAACCTATGTGACTTTGGCAGGACTTTTTAGCGCTTACTTTTGAACTAGTGGGCTAAGATTTGAAACAAACGATCGGTGGGAATCCAGCTTTCAGGGGAGGCCTCCCCCAAGTCTCTGGACGGCTGTGGGACCGAGTGGCGAGCGTTAAAGCACTCAGTTTCGCTCGAATACCATTACGACCGATTTGACTTCGGCACGACTTTAGGTCACTTAATTTCAGCCTAGCGGGCTAGGAATTCACACAGACAATCCTTGGGAATCCAGCTTTCAGTGGAGGCCTCTTCCGAGCCTCTCAGAGGTCGTGGGGCCGAACGGCGAGCGTCAAAGCACTCGGTTTCGCTCCAGTAGTAGGCCTTTATTGACTAAATTGTAACATGACGACCTATGTGACTTTGGCAGGACATTTTAGCGCTTACTTTTGAGCTAGTGGGCTAAGATTTGACAGAAACGATCGGTGGGAATCCAGCTTTCAGGGGAGGCCTCCCCCGAGTCTCTGGACGGCTGTGGGGCGGAGCGGCAAGCGTTAAAGCACTCAGTTTCGCTCGAGTACCATGATGACCGATTTGACTTCGGCACAACTTTAGGTCGCTTAATTTCAGCCGAGCGGGCTAGGACTTCACACAGACAAGCCTTGGGAATCCAGCTTTCAAGGGAGGCCTCTTCCAAGCCTCTCGGAGCTCGTGGGGCCGAACGGCGAGCGTCGAAGCACTCGGTTTCGCTCCAGTAGTAGGCCTTTATTGACTAAATTGTAACATGACAACCTATGTGACTTTGGCAGGACTTTTTAGCGCTTACTTTTTATCTAGTGGGCTAAGATTTTAAACAAACGATCGATGGGAATCCAGCTTTCAGGGGAGGCCTCCCTCGAGTCTCTGGACCGCTGTGGGGCCGAGTGGCAAGCGTTAAAGCACTCGGTTTCGCTCCAGTAGTAGGTCTTTATTCACTAAATTGTAACATGACGACCTATGTGACTTTGGCAGGACTTTTTAGCGCTTACTTTTGAGCTAGTGGGCTAAGATTTTGAAGAAACGATCGATGGGAATCCAGCTTTCAGGGGAGGCCTCCCCCGAGTCTCTGGACGGCTGTGGGGCCGAGTGGCAAGCGTTAAAGCACTCAGTTTCGCTCGAGTACCATGATGACCGATTTGACTTCGGCACAACTTTAGGTCGCTTAATTGCAGCCGAGCGGGCTAGGACTTCACACAGACAAGCCTTGGGAATCCAGCTTTCAAGGGAGGCCTCTTCCAAGCCTCTCAGAGGTCGTGGGACCGAACGGCGAGCGTCAAAGCACTCGGTTTCGCTCCAGTAGTAGGCCTTTATTGACTAAATTGTAACATGACGACCTATGTGACTTTGGCAGGACATTTTAGCGCTTACTTTTGAGCTAGTGGGCTAAGATTTGACAGAAACGATCGGTGGGAATCCAGCTTTCAGGGGAGGCCTCCCCCGAGTCTCTGGACGGCTGTGGGGCGGAGCGGCAAGCGTTAAAGCACTCAGTTTCGCTCGAGTACCATGATGACCGATTTGACTTCGGCACAACTTTAGGTCGCTTAATTTCAGCCGAGCGGGCTAGGACTTCACACAGACAAGCCTTGGGAATCCAGCTTTCAAGAGAGGCCTCTTCCAAGCCTCTCGGAGGTCGTGGGGCCGAACGGCGAGTGTCGAAGCACTCGGTTTCGCTCCAGTAGTAGGCCATTCTTGACTAAATTGTAACATGACAACCTATGTGACTTTGGCAGGACTTTTTAGCGCTTACTTTTGAGCTAGTGGGCTAAGATTTGAAACAAACGATCGGTGGGAATCCAGCTTTCAGGGGAGGCCTCCCCCGAGTCTCTGGACAGCTGTGGGGCGGAGCGGCAAGCGTTAAAGCACTCAGTTTCGCTCGAGTACCATGATGACCGATTTGACTTCGGCAAAACTTTAGGTCGCTTAATTTCAGCCGAGCGGGCTAGGACTTCACACAGACAAGCCTTGGGAATCCAGCTTTCAAGGGAGGCCTCTTCCAAGCCTATCGGAGGTCGTGGGGCCGAACGGCGAGCGTCGAAGCACTCGGTTTCGCTCCAGTAGTAGGCCATTCTTGACTAAATTGTAACATGACAACCTATGTGACTTTGGCAGTTCTTTTTAGCGCTTAATTTTGAGCTAGTGGGCTAAGATTTGAAACAAACGATCGGTGGGAATCCAACTTTCAGGGGAGGCCTCCCCCGAGTCTCTGGACGGCTGTGGGGCCGAGTGGCAAGCGTTAAAGCACTCAGTTTCGCTCGAGTACCATGATGACCGATTTGACTTCGGCACAACTTTAGGTCGCTTAATTGCAGCCGAGCGGGCTAGGACTTCACACAGACAAGCCTTGGGAATCCAGCTTTCAAGGGAGGCCTCTTCCAAGCCTCTCAGAGGTCGTGGGACCGAACGGCGAGCGTCAAAGCACTCGGTTTCGCTCCAGTAGTAGGCCTTTATTGACTAAATTGTAACATGACGACCTATGTGACTTTGGCAGGACTTTTTAGCGGTTACTTTTGAGCTAGTGGGCTAAGATTTGAAATAAACGATCGGTGGGAATCCAACTTTCAGGGGAGGCCTCCCCCGAGTCTCTGGACCGCTGTGGGGCCGAGCGGCAAGCGTTAAAGCACTCGGTTTCGCTCCAGTAGTAGGCCTTTATTCACTAAATTGTAACATGACGACCTATGTGACTTTGGCAGGACTTTTTAGCGCTTACTTTTGAGCTAGTGGGCTACGATTTGAAACAAACGATCGGTGGGAATCCAGCTTTCAGGGGAGGCCTCTTCCAAGCCTCTCAGAGGTCGTGGGGCCGAACGGCGAGCGTTAAAGCACTCGGTTTCTCCCCAGTAGTAGGCCTTTATTGACTAAATTGTAACATGACGATCTATGTGATTTTGGCAGGACTTTTTAGCGCCTACTTTTGAACTAGTGGGCTAAGATTTGAAACAAACGATCGGTGGGAAACCAGCTTTCAGGGGAGGCCTCCCCCGAGTCTCTGGACAGCTGTGGGGCCGAGCGGCGAGCGTTAAAGCACTCTGTTTCGGTCCAGTAATAGGCCTTTATTGACTAAATTGTAACATGACGACCTATGTGATTTTGGCAGGACGTTTTAGCGCTTACGTTTGAGCTAGTGGGCTAAGATTTAAAACAAACGATCGGTGGGAATCCAGCTTTCAGGGGAGGCCTCTTCCAAGCCTCTCAGAGGTCGTGGGGCCGAACGGCGAGCGTTAAAGCACTCAGTTTCGGTCCAGTAGTAGGCCTTTATTGACTAAATTGTAACATGACAACCTATGTGACTTTGGCAGGACTTTTTAGCGCTTACTTTTGAGCTAGTGGGCTAAGATTTGAAACAAACGATCGGTGGGAATCCAGCTTTCAGGGGAGGCCTCCCCCAAGTCTCTGGACGGCTGTGGGACCGAGTGGCGAGTGTTAAAGCACTCAGTTTCGCTCGAATACCATTACGACCGATTTGACTTCGGCACGACTTTAGGTCACTTAATTTCAGCCTAGCGGGCTAGGAATTCACACAGACAATCCTTGGGAATCCAGCTTTCAGTGGAGGCCTCTTCCAAGCCTCTCGGAGGTCGTGGGGCCGAACGGCGAGCGTCGAAGCACTCGGTTTCGCTCCAGTAGTAGGCCATTCTTGACTAAATTGTAACATGACGACCTATGTGACTTTGGCAGGACTTTTTAGCGCTTACTTTTGAGCTAGTGGGCTAAGATTTGACAGAAACGATCGGTGGGAATCCAGCTTTTAGGGGAGGCCTCCCCCGAGTCTCTGGACAGCTGTGGGGCGGAGCGGCAAGCGTTAAAGCACTCAGTTTCGCTCGAGTACCATGATGACCGATTTGACTTCGGCAAAACTTTAGGTCGCTTAATTTCAGCCGAGCGGGCTAGGACTTCACACAGACAAGCCTTGGGAATCCAGCTTTCAAGGGAGGCCTCTTCCAAGCCTATCGGAGGTCGTGGGGCCGAACGGCGAGCGTCGAAGCACTCGGTTTCGCTCCAGTAGTAGGCCATTCTTGACTAAATTGTAACATGACATCCTATGTGACTTTGGCAGTTCTTTTTAGCGCTTAATTTTGAGCTAGTGGGCTAAGATTTGAAACAAACGATCGGTGTGAATCCAGCTTTCAGGGGAGACCTCCCCCGAGTCTCTGGACGGCTGTGGGGCCGAGCGGCAAGCGTTAAAGCACTCAGTTTCGCTCGAGTACCATGACGACCGATTTGACTTCGGCACGACTTTAGGTCGCTTAATTTCAGCCGAGCGGGCTAGGAATTCACACAGACAAGCCGTGGGAATCCAGCTTTCAAGGGAGGCCTCTTCCAAGCCTCTCGGAGCTCGTGGGGCCGAACGGCGAGCGTCGAAGCACTCTGTTTCGCTCCAGTAGTAGGCCTTTATTGACTAAATTGTAACATGACAACCTATGTGACTTTGGCAGGACTTTTTAGCGCTTACTTTTGAGCTAGTGGGCTAAGATTTGAAACAAAAGATCGGTGGGAATCCAGCTTTCAGGGGAGGCCTCCCCCAAGTCTCTGGACGGCTGTGGGACCGAGTGGCGAGCGTTAAAGCACTCAGTTTCGCTCGAATACCATTACGACCGATTTGACTTCGGCACGACTTTAGGTCACTTAATTTCAGCCTAGCGGGCTAGGAATTCACACAGACAATCCTTGGGAATCCAGCTTTCAGTGGAGGCCTCTTCCAAGCCTCTCAGAGGTCGTGGGGCCGAACGGCGAGCGTTAAAGCACTCGGTTTCGCTCCAGTAGTAGGCCTTTATTCACTAAATTGTAACATGACGACCTATGTGACTTTGGCAGGACTTTTTAGCGCTTACTTTTGAGCTAGTGGGCTAAGATATAAAACAAACGATCGGTGGGAATCCAGCTTTCAGGGGAGGCCGCTTCCAAGCCTCTCAGAGGTCGTGGGGCCGAACGGCGAGCGTCGAAGCACGCGGTTTCGCTCCAGTAGTAGGCCTTTCTTGACTAAATTGTAACATGACAACCTATGTGACTTTGGCAGGACTTTTTAGCGCTTACTTTTGAGCTAGTGGGCTATGATTTGAAACAAACGATCGGTGGGAATCCAGCTTTCAGGGGAGGCCTCCCCCGAGTCTCTGGACAGCTGTGTGGCCGAGCGGCGAGCGTTAAAGCACTCAGTTTCGCTCGAGTACCATGACGACCGATTTGACTTCGGCACGACTTTAGGTCGCTTAATTTCAGCCGAGCGGTCTAGGAATTCACACAGACAAGCCGTGGAAATCCAGCTTTCAAGGGAGGCCTCTTCCAAGCCTCTCGGAGCTCGTGGGGCCGAACGGCGAGCGTCGAAGCACTCGGTTTCGCTCCAGTAGTAGGCCTTTATTGACTAAATTGTAACATGACAACCTATGTGACTTTGGCAGGACTTTTTAGCGCTTACTTTTGATCTAGTGGGCTAAGATTTGAAACAAACGATCGATGGGAATCCAGCTTTCAGGGGAGGCCTCCCTCGAGTCTCTGGACCGCTGTGGGGCCGAGTGGCAAGCGTTAAAGCACTCGGTTTCGCTCCAGTAGTAGGTCTTTATTCACTAAATTGTAACATGACGACCTATGTGACTTTGGCAGGACTTTTTAGCGCTTACTTTTGAGCTAGTGGGCTAAGATTTTGAACAAACGATCGATGGGAATCCAGCTTTCAGGGGAGGCCTCCCCCGAGTCTCTGGACGGCTGTGGGGCCGAGTGGCAAGCGTTAAAGCACTCAGTTTCGCTCGAGTACCATGATGACCGATTTGACTTCGGCACAACTTTAGGTCGCTTAATTGCAGCCGAGCGGGCTAGGACTTCACACAGACAAGCCTTGGGAATCCAGCTTTCAAGGGAGGCCTCTTCCAAGCCTCTCAGAGGTCGTGGGACCGAACGGCGAGCGTCAAAGCACTCGGTTTCGCTCCAGTAGTAGGCCTTTATTGACTAAATTGTAACATGACGACCTATGTGACTTTGGCAGGACTTTTTAGCGCTTACTTTTGAGCTAGTGGGCTAAGATTTGAAACAAACGATCGGTGGGAATCCAACTTTCAGGGGAGGCCTCCCCCGAGTCTCTGGACCGCTGTGGGGCCGAGCGGCAAGCGTTAAAGCACTCGGTTTCGCTCCAGTAGTAGGCCTTTATTCACTAAATTGTAACATGACGACCTATGTGACTTTGGCAGGACTTTTTAGCGCTTACGTTTGAGCTAGTGGGCTAAGATTTAAAACAAACGATCGGTGGGAATCCAGCTTTCAGGGGAGGCCTCTTCCAAGCCTCTCAGAGGTCGTGGGGCCGAACGGTGAGCGTTAAAGCACTCAGTTTCGGTCCAGTAGTAGGCCTTTATTGACTAAATTGTAACATGACAACCTATGTGACTTTGGCAGGACTTTTTAGCGCTTACTTTTGAGCTAGTGGGCTAAGATTTGAAACAAACGATCGGTGGGAATCCAGCTTTCAGGGGAGGCCTCCCCCAAGTCTCTGGACGGCTGTGGGACCGAGTGGCGAGCGTTAAAGCACTCATTTTCGCTCGAATACCATTACGACCGATTTGACTTCGGCACGACTTTAGGTCACTTAATTTCAGCCTAGCGGGCTAGGAATTCACACAGACAATCCTTGGGAATCCAGCTTTCAGTGGAGGCCTCTTCCGAGCCTCTCAGAGGTCGTGGGGCCGAACGGCGAGCGTCAAAGCATTCGGTTTCGCTCCAGTAGTAGGCCTTTATTGACTAAATTGTAACATGACGACCTATGTGACTTTGGCAGGACTTTTTAGCGCTTACTTTTGAGCTAGTGGGCTAAGATTTGAAACAAACGATCGGTGGGAATCCAGCTTTCAGGGGAGGCCTCCCCCGAGTCTCTGGACGGCTGTGGGGCGGAGCGGCAAGCGTTAAAGCACTCAGTTTCGCTCGAGTACCATGATGACCGATTTGACTTCGGCACAACTTTAGGTCGCTTAATTTCAGCCGAGCGGGCTAGGACTTCACACAGACAAGCCTTGGGAATCCAGCTTTCAAGGGAGGCCTCTTCCAAGCCTCTCGGAGTTCGTGGGGCCGAACGGCGAGCGTCGAAGCACTCGGTTTCGCTCCAGTAGTAGGCTATTCTTGACTAAATTGTAACATGACAACCTATGTGACTTTGGCAGTTCTTTTTAGCGCTTAATTTTGAGCTAGTGGGCTAAGATTTGAAACAAACGATCGGTGTGAATCCAGCTTTCAGGGGAGACCTCCCCCGAGTCTCTGGACGGCTGTGGGACCGAGTGGCGAGCGTTAAAGCACTCAGTTTCGCTCGGATACCATTACGACCGATTTGACTTCGGCACGACTTTAGGTCACTTAATTTCAGCCTAGCGGGCTAGGAATTCACACAGACAATCCTTGGGAATCCAGCTTTCAGTGGAGGCCTCTTCCAAGCCTCTCAGAGGTCGTGGGGCCGAACGGCGAGCGTTAAAGCACTCGGTTTCGCTCCAGTAGTAGGCCTTTATTCACTAAATTGTAACATGACGACCTATGTGACTTTGGCAGGACTTTTTAGCGCTTACTTTTGAGCTAGTGGGCTAAGATATATAACAAACGATCGGTGGGAATCCAGCTTTCAGGGGAGGCCTCTTCCAAGCCTCACAGAGGTCGTGGGGCCGAACGGCGAGCGTTAAAGCACTCGGTTTCTCCCCAGTAGTAGGCCTTTATTGAGTAAATTGTAACATGACGATCTATGTGACTTTGGCAGGACCTTTTAGCGCCTACTTTTGAACTAGTGGGCTAAGATTTGAAACAAACGATCGGTGGGAAACCAGCTTTCAGGGGAGGCCTCCCCCGAGTCTCTGGACAGCTGTGGGGCCTAGCGGCGAGCGTTAAAGCACTCTGTTTCGGTCCAGTAATAGGCCTTTATTGACTAAATTGTAACATGACGACCTATGTGATTTTGGCAGGACTTTTTAGCGCTTACGTTTGAGCTAGTGGGCTAAGATTTAAAACAAACGATCGGTGGGAATCCAGCTTTCAGGGGAGGCCTCTTCCAAGCCTCTCAGAGGTCGTGGGGCCGAACGGCGAGCGTTAAAGCACTCAGTTTCGGTCCAGTAGTAGGCCTTTATTGACTAAATTGTAACATGACAACCTGTGTGACTTTGGCAGGACTTTTTAGCGCTTACTTTTGAGCTAGTGGGCTATGATTTGAAACAAACGATCGGTGGGAATCCAGCTTTCAGGGGAGGCCTCCCCCGAGTCTCTGGACAGCTGTGTGGCCGAGCGGCGAGCGTTAAAGCACTCAGTTTCGCTCGAGTACCATGACGACCGATTTGACTTCGGCACGACTTTAGGTCGCTTAATTTCAGCCGAGCGGTCTAGGAATTCACACAGACAAGCCGTGGAAATCCAGCTTTCAAGGGAGGCCTCTTCCAAGCCTCTCGGAGCTTGTGGGGCCGAACGGCGAGCGTCGAAGCACTCGGTTTCGCTCCAGTAGTAGGCCTTTATTGACTAAATTGTAACATGACAACCTATGTGACTTTGGCAGGACTTTTTAGCGCTTACTTTTGATCTAGTGGGCTAAGATTTGAAACAAACGATCGGTGGGAATTCAGCTTTCAGGGGAGGCCTCCCCCAAGTCTCTGGACGGCTGTGCGGCCGAACGGCGAGCTTCAAAGCACTCGGTTTCTCCCCAGTAGTAGGCCTTTATTGACTAAATTGTAACATGACGATCTATGTGACTTTGGCAGGACTTTTTAGCGCCTACTTTTGAACTAGTGGGCTAAGATTTGAAAAAAACGATCGGTGGGAATCCAGCTTTCAGGGGAGGCCTCTTCCAAGCCTCTCAGAGGTCGTGGGGCCGAACGGCGAGCGTCAAAGCACTCGGTTTCGCTCCAGTTGTAGGCCTTTATTGACTAAATTGTAACATGACGACCTATGTGACTTTGGCAGGACTTTTTAGCGCTTACTTTTGAGCTAGTGGGCTAAGATATAAAACAAACGATCGGTGGGAATCCAGCTTTCAGGGGAGGCCTCTTCCAAGCCTCTCAGAGGTCGTGGGGCCGAACGGCGAGCGTCGAAGCACGCGGTTTCGCTCCAGTAGTAGGCCTTTCTTGACTAAATTGTAACATGACAACCTATGTGACTTTGGCAGGACTTTTTAGCGCTTACTTTTGAGCTAGTGGGCTATGATTTGAAACAAACGATCGGTGGGAATCCAGCTTTCAGGGGAGGCCTCCCCCGAGTCTCTGGACAGCTGTGTGGCCGAGCGGCGAGCGTTAAAGCACTCAGTTTCGCTCGAGTACCATGACGACCGATTTGACTTCGGCACGACTTTAGGTCGCTTAATTTTAGCCGAGCGGTCTAGGAATTCACACAGACAAGCCGTGGAAATCCAGCTTTCAAGGGAGGCCTCTTCCAAGCCTCTCGGAGCTCGTGGGGCCGAACGGCGAGCGTCAAAGCACTCGGTTTCGCTCCAGTAGTAGGCCTTTATTGACTAAATTGTAACATGACAACCTATGTGACTTTGGCAGGACTTTTTAGCGCTTACTTTTGATCTAGTGGGCTAAGATTTGAAACAAACGATCGGTGGGAATTCAGCTTTCAGGGGAGGCCTCCCCCAAGTCTCTGGACGGCTGTGCGGCCGAACGGCGAGCTTCAAAGCACTCGGTTTCTCCCCAGTAGTAGGCCTTTATTGACTAAATTGTAACATGACGATCTATGTGACTTTGGCAGGACTTTTTAGCGCCTACTTTTGAACTAGTGGGCTAAGATTTGAAAAAAACGATCGGTGGGAATCCAGCTTTCAGGGGAGGCCTCTTCCAAGCCTCTCAGAGGTCGTGGGGCCGAACGGCGAGCGTCAAAGCACTCGGTTTCGCTCCAGTTGTAGGCCTTTATTGACTAAATTGTAACATGACGACCTATGTGACTTTGGCAGGACTTTTTAGCGCTTACTTTTGAGCTAGTGGGCTAAGATATAAAACAAACGATCGGTGGGAATCCAGCTTTCAGGGGAGGCCTCTTCCAAGCCTCTCAGAGGTCGTGGGGCCGAACGGCGAGCGTCGAAGCACGCGGTTTCGCTCCAGTAGTAGGCCTTTCTTGACTAAATTGTAACATGACAACCTATGTGACTTTGGCAGGACTTTTTAGCGCTTACTTTTGAGCTAGTGGGCTATGATTTGAAACAAACGATCGGTGGGAATCCAGCTTTCAGGGGAGGCCTCCCCCGAGTCTCTGGACAGCTGTGTGGCCGAGCGGCGAGCGTTAAAGCACTCAGTTTCGCTCGAGTACCATGACGACCGATTTGACTTCGGCACGACTTTAGGTCGCTTAATTTTAGCCGAGCGGTCTAGGAATTCACACAGACAAGCCGTGGAAATCCAGCTTTCAAGGGAGGCCTCTTCCAAGCCTCTCGGAGCTCGTGGGGCCGAACGGCGAGCGTCGAAGCACTCGGTTTCGCTCCAGTAGTAGGCCTTTATTGACTAAATTGTAACATGACAACCTATGTGACTTTGGCAGGACTTTTTAGCGCTTACTTTTGATCTAGTGGGCTAAGATTTGAAACAAACGATCGATGGGAATCCAGCTTTCAGGGGAGGCCTCCCTCGAGTCTCTGGACCGCTGTGGGGCCGAGTGGCAAGCGTTAAAGCACTCGGTTTCGCTCCAGTCGTAGGTCTTTATTCACTAAATTGTAACATGACGACCATTGTGACTTTGGCAGGACTTTTTAGCGCTTACTTTTGAGCTAGTGGGCTAAGATTTTGAACAAACGATCGATGGGAATCCAGCTTTCAGGGGAGGCCTCCCCCGAGTCTCTGGACGGCTGTGGGGCCGAGTGGCAAGCGTTAAAGCACTCAGTTTCGCTCGAGTACCATGATGACCGATTTGACTTCGGCACAACTTTAGGTCGCTTAATTGCAGCCGAGCGGCTAGGACTTCACACAGACAAGCCTTGGGAATCCAGCTTTCAAGGGAGGCCTCTTCCAAGCCTCTCAGAGGTCGTGGGACCGAACGGCGAGCGTCAAAGCACTCGGTTTCGCTCCAGTAGTAGGCCTTTATTGACTAAATTGTAACATGACGACCTATGTGACTTTGGCAGGACTTTTTAGCGCTTACTTTTGAGCTAGTGGGCTAAGATTTGAAACAAACGATCGGTGGGAATCCAACTTTCAGGGGAGGCCTCCCCCGAGTCTCTGGACCGCTGTGGGGCCGAGCGGCAAGCGTTAAAGCACTCGGTTTCTCTCCAGTAGTAGGCCTTTATTCACTAAATTGTAACATGACGACCTATGTGACTTTGGCAGGACTTTTTAGCGCTTACGTTTGAGCTAGTGGGCTAAGATTTAAAACAAACGATCGGTGGGAATCCAGCTTTCAGGGGAGGCCTCTTCCAAGCCTCTCAGAGGTCGTGGGGCCGAACGGTGAGCGTTAAAGCACTCGGTTTCGGTCCAGTAGTAGGCCTTTATTGACTAAATTGTAACATGACAACCTATGTGACTTTGGCAGGACTTTTTAGCGCTTACTTTTGAGCTAGTGGGCTAAGATTTGAAACAAACGATCGGTGGGAATCCAGCTTTCAGGGGAGGCCTCCCCCAAGTCTCTGGACGGCTGTGGGACCGAGTGGCGAGCGTTAAAGCACTCAGTTTCGCTCGAATACCATGATGACCGATTTGACTTCGGCACAACTTTAGGTCGCTTAATTTCAGCCGAGCGGGCTAGGACTTCACACAGACAAGCCTTGGGAATCCAGCTTTCAAGGGAGGCCTCTTCCAAGCCTCTCGGAGTTCGTGGGGCCGAACGGCGAGCGTCGAAGCACTCGGTTTCGCTCCAGTAGTAGGCTATTCTTGACTAAATTGTAACATGACAACCTATGTGACTTTGGCAGTTCTTTTTAGCGCTTAATTTTGAGCTAGTGGGCTAAGATTTGAAACAAACGATCGGTGTGAATCCAGCTTTCAGGGGAGACCTCCCCCGAGTCTCTGGACGGCTGTGGGACCGAGTGGCGAGCGTTAAAGCACTCAGTTTCGCTCGAATACCATTACGACCGATTTGACTTCGGCACGACTTTAGGTCACTTAATTTCAGCCTAGCGGGCTAGGAATTCACACAGACAATCCTTGGGAATCCAGCTTTCAGTGGAGGCCTCTTCCAAGCCTCTCAGAGGTCGTGGGGCCGAACGGCGAGCGTTAAAGCACTCGGTTTCGCTCCAGTAGTAGGCCTTTATTCACTAAATTGTAACATGACGACCTATGTGACTTTGGCAGGACTTTTTAGCGCTTACTTTTGAGCTAGTGGGCTAAGATATATAACAAACGATCGGTGGGAATCCAGCTTTCAGGGGAGGCCTCTTCCAAGCCTCTCAGAGGTCGTGGGGCCGAACGGCGAGCGTTAAAGCACTCGGTTTCTCCCCAGTAGTAGGCCTTTATTGAGTAAATTGTAACATGACGATCTATGTGACTTTGGCAGGACTTTTTAGCGCCTACTTTTGAACTACTGGGCTAAGATTTGAAACAAACGATCGGTGGGAAACCAGCTTTCAGGGGAGGCCTCCCCCGAGTCTCTGGACAGCTGTGGGGCCGAGCGGCGAGCGTTAAAGCACTCTGTTTCGGTCCAGTAATAGGCCTTTATTGACTAAATTGTAACATGACGACCTATGTGATTTTGGCAGGACTTTTTAGCGCTTACGTTTGAGCTAGTGGGCTAAGATTTAAAACAAACGATCGGTGGGAATCCAGCTTTCAGGGGAGGCCTCTTCCAAGCCTCTCAGAGGTCGTGGGGCCGAACGGCGAGCGTTAAAGCACTCAGTTTCGGTCCAGTAGTAGGCCTTTATTGACTAAATTGTAACATGACAACCTGTGTGACTTTGGCAGGACTTTTTAGCGCTTACTTTTGAGCTAGTGGGCTATGATTTGAAACAAACGATCGGTGGGAATCCAGCTTTCAGGGGAGGCCTCCCCCGAGTCTCTGGACAGCTGTGTGGCCGAGCGGCGAGCGTTAAAGCACTCAGTTTCGCTCGAGTACCATGACGACCGATTTGACTTCGGCACGACTTTAGGTCGCTTAATTTCAGCCGAGCGGTCTAGGAATTCACACAGACAAGCCGTGGAAATCCAGCTTTCAAGGGAGGCCTCTTCCAAGCATCTCGGAGCTCGTGGGGCCGAACGGCGAGCGTCGAAGCACTCGGTTTCGCTCCAGTAGTAGGCCTTTATTGACTAAATTGTAACATGACAACCTATGTGACTTTGGCAGGACTTTTTAGCGCTTACTTTTGATCTAGTGGGCTAAGATTTGAAACAAACGATCGGTGGGAATTCAGCTTTCAGGGGAGGCCTCCCCCAAGTCTCTGGACGGCTGTGCGGCCGAACGGCGAGCTTCAAAGCACTCGGTTTCTCCCCAGTAGTAGGCCTTTATTGACTAAATTGTAACATGACGATCTATGTGACTTTGGCAGGACTTTTTAGCGCCTACTTTTGAACTAGTGGGCTAAGATTTGAAAAAAACGATCGGTGGGAATCCAGCTTTCAGGGGAGGCCTCTTCCAAGCCTCTCAGAGGTCGTGGGGCCGAACGGCGAGCGTCAAAGCACTCGGTTTCGCTCCAGTTGTAGGCCTTTATTGACTAAATTGTAACATGACGACCTATGTGACTTTGGCAGGACTTTTTAGCGCTTACTTTTGAGCTAGTGGGCTAAGATTTGAAACAAACGATCGGTGGGAATCCAGCTTTCAGGGGAGGCCTCCCCCGAGTCTCTGGACGGCTGTGGGACCGAGTGGCGAGCGTTAAAGCACTCAGTTTCGCTCGAATACCATTACGACCGATTTGACTTCGGCACGACTTTAGGTGACTTAATTTCAGCCTAGCGGGCTAGGAATTCACACATACAATCCTTGGGAATCCAGCTTTCAGGGGAGGCCTCTTCCAAGCCTCTCAGAGGTCGTGGGGCCGAACAGCGAGCGTCAAAGCACTCGGTTTCGCTCCAGTTGTAGGCCTTTATTGACTAAATTGTAACATGACGACCTATGTGACTTTGGCAGGACTTTTTAGCGCTTACTTTTGATCTAGTGGGCTAAGATTTGAAACAAACGATCGGTGGGAATTCAGCTTTCAGGGGAGGCCTCCCCCAAGTCTCTGGACGGCTGTGCGGCCGAACGGCGAGCTTCAAAGCACTCGGTTTCTCCCCAGTAGTAGGCCTTTATTGACTAAATTGTAACATGACGATCTATGTGACTTTGGCAGGACTTTTTAGCGCCTACTTTTGAACTAGTGGGCTAAGATTTGAAAAAAACGATCGGTGGGAATCCAGCTTTCAGGGGAGGCCTCTTCCAAGCCTCTCAGAGGTCGTGGGGCCGAACGGCGAGCGTCAAAGCACTCGGTTTCGCTCCAGTTGTAGGCCTTTATTGACTAAATTGTAACATGACGACCTATGTGACTTTGGCAGGACTTTTTAGCGCTTACTTTTGAGCTAGTGGGCTAAGATTTGAAACAAACGATCGGTGGGAATCCAGCTTTCAGGGGAGGCCTTCCCCGAGTCTCTGGACGGCTGTGGGACCGAGTGGCGAGCGTTAAAGCACTCAGTTTCGCTCGAATACCATTACGACCGATTTGACTTCGGCACGACTTTAGGTGACTTAATTTCAGCCTAGCGGGCTAGGAATTCACACATACAATCCTTGGGAATCCAGCTTTCAGGGGAGGCCTCTTCCAAGCCTCTCAGAGGTCGTGGGGCCGAACAGCGAGCGTCAAAGCACTCGGTTTCGCTCCAGTTGTAGGCCTTTATTGACTAAATTGTAACATGACGACCTATGTGACTTTGGCAGGACTTTTTAGCGCTTACTTTTGAGCTAGTGGGCTAAGATTTGATACAAACGATCGGTGGGAATCCAGCTTTCAGGGGAGGCCTCCCCTGAGTCTCTGGACGGCTGTGGGACCGAGTGGCGAGCGTTAAAGCACTCAGTTTCGCTCGAATACCATTACGACCGATTTGACTTCGGCACGACTTTAGGTGACTTAATTTCAGCCTAGTGGGCTAGGAATTCACACATACAATCCTTGGGAATCCAGCTTTCAGGGGAGGCCTCTTCCAAGCCTCTCAGAGGTCGTGGGGCCGAACGGCGAGCGTCAAAGCACTCGGTTTCGCTCCAGTAGTAGGCCTTTATTGACTAAATTGTAACATGACGACCTATGTGACTTTGGCAGGACTTTTTAGCGCTCACTTTTGAGCTAGTGGGCTAAGATTTGAAACAAACGATCGGTGGGAATCCAGCTTTCAGGGGACGCCACCCCCGAGTCTCTGGACGGCTGTGGGACCGAGTGGCGAGTGTTAAAGCACTCAGTTTCGCTCGAATACCATAACGACCGATTTGACTGCGGCACAACTTTAGGTCGCTTAATTTCAGCCGAGCGGGCTAGGACTTCACACAGACAAGCCTTGGGAATCCAGCTTTCAAGGGAGGCCTCTTCCAAGCCTCTCGGAGGTCGTGGGGCCGAACGGCGAGCGTCGAAGCACTCGGTTTCGCTCCAGTAGTAGGCCTTTCTTGAATAAATTGTAACATGACAACCTATGTGATTTTGGCAGGACTTTTTAGCGCTTACTTATGAGCTAGTGGGCTAAGATTTGAAACAAACGATCGGTGGGAATCCAGCTTTTAGGGGAGGCCTCCCCCGAGTCTCTGGACAGCTGTGTGGCCGAGCGGCGAGCGTTAAAGCACTCAGTTTCGCTCGAGTACCATGACGACCGATTTGACTTCGGCACGACTTTAGGTCGCTTAATTTAAGCCGAGCGGGTTAGGAATTCACACAGACAAGCCGTGGGAATCCAGCTTTCAAGGGAGGCCTCTTCCGAGCCTCTCAGAGGCCGTGGGGCCGAACGGCGAGCGTCAAAGCACTCGGTTTCGCTCGAATACCATTACGACCGATTTGACTTCGGCACGACTTTAGGTCACTTAATTTCAGCCTAGCGGGCTAGGAATTCACACAGACAATCCTTGGGAATCCAGCTTTCAGTGGAGGCCTCTTCCAAGCCTCTCAGAGGTCGTGGGGCCGAACGGCGAGCGTTAAAGCACTCGGTTTCGCTCCAGTAGTAGGCCTTTATTGACTAAATTGTAACATGACGACCTATGTGACTTTGGCAGGACTTTTTAGCGCTTACTTTTGAGCTAGTGGGCTAAGATATATAACAAACGATCGGTGGGAATCCAGCTTTCAGGGGAGGCCTCTTCCAAGCCTCTCAGAGGTCGTGGGGCCGAACGGCGAGCGTTAAAGCACTCGGTTTCTCCCCAGTAGTAGGCCTTTATTGAGTAAATTGTAACATGACGATCTATGTGACTTTGGCAGGACTTTTTAGCGCCTACTTTTGAACTACTGGGCTAAGATTTGAAACAAACGATCGGTGGGAAACCAGCTTTCAGGGGAGGCCTCCCCCGAGTCTCTGGACAGCTGTGGGGCCGAGCGGCGAGCGTTAAAGCACTCTGTTTCGGTCCAGTAATAGGCCTTTATTGACTATATTGTAACATGACGACCTATGTGATTTTGGCAGGACTTTTTAGCGCTTACGTTTGAGCTAGTGGGCTAAGATTTAAAACAAACGATCGGTGGGAATCCAGCTTTCAGGGGAGGCCTCTTCCAAGCCTCTCAGAGGTCGTGGGGCCGAACGGCGAGCGTTAAAGCACTCAGTTTCGGTCCAGTAGTAGGCCTTTATTGACTAAATTGTAACATGACAACCTGTGTGACTTTGGCAGGACTTTTTAGCGCTTACTTTTGAGCTAGTGGGCTATGATTTGAAACAAACGATCGGTGGGAATCCAGCTTTCAGGGGAGGCCTCCCCCGAGTCTCTGGACAGCTGTGTGGCCGAGCGGCGAGCGTTAAAGCACTCAGTTTCGCTCGAGTACCATGACGACCGATTTGACTTCGGCACGACTTTAGGTCGCTTAATTTCAGCCGAGCGGTCTAGGAATTCACACAGACAAGCCGTGGAAATCCAGCTTTCAAGGGAGGCCTCTTCCAAGCATCTCGGAGCTCGTGGGGCCGAACGGCGAGCGTCGAAGCACTCGGTTTCGCTCCAGTAGTAGGCCTTTATTGACTAAATTGTAACATGACAACCTATGTGACTTTGGCAGGACTTTTTAGCGCTTACTTTTGATCTAGTGGGCTAAGATTTGAAACAAACGATCGGTGGGAATTCAGCTTTCAGGGGAGGCCTCCCCCAAGTCTCTGGACGGCTGTGCGGCCGAACGGCGAGCTTCAAAGCACTCGGTTTCTCCCCAGTAGTAGGCCTTTATTGACTAAATTGTAACATGACGATCTATGTGACTTTGGCAGGACTTTTTAGCGCCTACTTTTGAACTAGTGGGCTAAGATTTGAAAAAAACGATCGGTGGGAATCCAGCTTTCAGGGGAGGCCTCTTCCAAGCCTCTCAGAGGTCGTGGGGCCGAACGGCGAGCGTCAAAGCACTCGGTTTCGCTCCAGTTGTAGGCCTTTATTGACTAAATTGTAACATGACGACCTATGTGATTTTGGCAGGACTTTTTAGCGCTTACTTTTGAGCTAGTGGGCTAAGATTTGAAACAAACGATCGGTGGGAATCCAGCTTTCAGGGGAGGCCTCCCCCGAGTCTCTGGACGGCTGTGGGACCGAGTGGCGAGCGTTAAAGCACTCAGTTTCGCTCGAATACCATTACGACCGATTTGACTTCGGCACGACTTTAGGTGACTTAATTTCAGCCTAGCGGGCTAGGAATTCACACATACAATCCTTGGGAATCCAGCTTTCAGGGGAGGCCTCTTCCAAGCCTCTCAGAGGTCGTGGGGCCGAACAGCGAGCGTCAAAGCACTCGGTTTCGCTCCAGTAGTAGGCCTTTATTGACTAAATTGTAACATGACGACCTATGTGACTTTGGCAGGACTTTTTAGCGGTTACTTTTGAGCTAGTGGGCTAAGATTTGAAACAAACGATCGGTGGGAATCCAACTTTCAGGGGAGGCCTCCCCCGAGTCTCTGGACCGCTGTGGGGCCGAGCGGCAAGCGTTAAAGCACTCGGTTTCGCTCCAGTAGTAGGCCTTTATTGACTAAATTGTAACATGACGATCTATGTGATTTTGGCAGGACTTTTTAGCGCCTACTTTTGAACTAGTGGGCTAAGATTTGAAACAAACAATCGGTGGGAAACCAGCTTTCAGGGGAGGCCTCCCCCGAGTCTCTGGACAGCTGTGGGGCCGAGCGGCGAGCGTTAAAGCACTCGGTTTCTCCCCAGTAGTAGGCCTTTATTGACTAAATTGTAACATGACGATCTATGTGATTTTGGCAGGACTTTTTAGCGCCTACTTTTGAACTAGTGGGCTAAGATTTGAAACAAACAATCGGTGGGAAACCAGCTTTCAGGGGAGGCCTCCCCCGAGTCTCTGGACAGCTGTGGGGCCGAGCGGCGAGCGTTAAAGCACTCTGTTTCGGTCCAGTAATAGGCCTTTATTGACTAAATTGTAACATGACGACCTATGTGATTTTGGCAGGACGTTTTAGCGCTTACGTTTGAGCTAGTGGGCTAAGATTTAAAACAAACGATCGGTGGGAATCCAGATTTCAGGGGAGGCCTCTTCCAAGCCTCTCAGAGGTCGTGGGGCCGAACGGCGAGCGTTAAAGCACTCAGTTTCGGTCCAGTAGTAGGCCTTTATTGACTAAATTGTAACATGACAACCTATGTGACTTTGGCAGGACTTTTTAGCGCTTACTTTTGAGCTAGTGGGCTAAGATTTGAAACAAACGATCGGTGGGAAGCCAGCTTTCAGGGGAGGCCTCCCCCAAGTCTCTGGACGGCTGTGGGACCGAGTGGCGAGCGTTAAAGCACTCAGTTTCGCTCGAATACCATTACGACCGATTTGACTTCGGCACGACTTTAGGTAACTTAATTTCAGCCTAGCGGGCTAGGAATTCACACAGACAATCCTTGGGAATCCAGCTTTCAGTGGAGGCCTCTTCCGAGCCTCTCAGAGGTCGTGGGGCCGAACGGCGAGCGTCAAAGCACTCGGTTTCGCTCCAGTAGTAGGCCTTTATTGACTAAATTGTAACATGACGACCTATGTGACTTTGGCAGGACTTTTTAGCGCTTACTTTTGAGCTAGTGGGCTAAGATTTGATACAAACGATCGGTGGGAATCCAGCTTTCAGGGGAGGCCTCCCCCGAGTCTCTGGACGGCTGTGGGACCGAGTGGCGAGCGTTAAAGCACTCAGTTTCGCTCGA
Organism: Phycodurus eques; assembly: GCF_024500275.1. NCBI lineage: Eukaryota > Metazoa > Chordata > Actinopteri > Syngnathiformes > Syngnathidae > Phycodurus > Phycodurus eques. The sequence continues at coordinate 38,325 of NW_026904192.1, read as the reverse complement.
ATACCATTACGACCGATTTGACTTCGGCACGACTTTAGGTGACTTAATTTCAGCCTAGCGGGCTAGGAATTCACACATACAATCCTTGGGAATCCAGCTTTCAGGGGAGGCCTCTTCCAAGCCTCTCAGAGGTCGTGGGGCCGAACGGCGAGCGTCAAAGCACTCGGTTTCGCTCCAGTAGTAGGCCTTTATTGACTAAATTGTAACATGACGACCTATGTGACTTTGGCAGGACTTTTTAGCGCTCACTTTTGAGCTAGTGGGCTAAGATTTGAAACAAACGATCGGTGGGAATCCAGCTTTCAGGGGACGCCACCCCCGAGTCTCTGGACGGCTGTGGGACCGAGTGGCGAGTGTTAAAGCACTCAGTTTCGCTCGAATACCATTACGACCGATTTGACTGCGGCACAACTTTAGGTCGCTTAATTTCAGCCGAGCGGGCTAGGACTTCACACAGACAAGCCTTGGGAATCCAGCTTTCAAGGGAGGCCTCTTCCAAGCCTCTCGGAGGTCGTGGGGCCGAACGGCGAGCGTCGAAGCACTCGGTTTCGCTCCAGTAGTAGGCCTTTCTTGAATAAATTGTAACATGACAACCTATGTGATTTTGGCAGGACTTTTTAGCGCTTACTTATGAGCTAGTGGGCTAAGATTTGAAACAAACGATCGGTGGGAATCCAGCTTTTAGGGGAGGCCTCCCCCGAGTCTCTGGACAGCTGTGTGGCCGAGCGGCGAGCGTTAAAGCACTCAGTTTCGCTCGAGTACCATGACGACCGATTTGACTTCGGGACGACTTTAGGTCGCTTAATTTAAGCCGAGCGGGTTAGGAATTCACACAGACAAGCCGTGGGAATCCAGCTTTCAAGGGAGGCCTCTTCCGAGCCTCTCAGAGGCCGTGGGGCCGAACGGCGAGCGTCAAAGCACTCGGTTTCGCTCCAGTAGTAGGCCTTTATTGACTAAATTGTAACATGACGACCTATGTGACTTTGGCAGGACTTTTTAGCGGTTACTTTTGAGCTAGTGGGCTAAGATTTGAAACAAACGATCGGTGGGAATCCAACTTTCAGGGGAGGCCTCCCCCGAGTCTCTGGACCGCTGTGGGGCCGAGCGGCAAGCGTTAAAGCACTCGGTTTCGCTCCAGTAGTAGGCCTTTATTCACTAAATTGTAACATGACGACCTATGTGACTTTGGCAGGACTTTTTAGCGCTTACTTTTGAGCTAGTGGGCTACGATTTGAAACAAACGATCGGTGGGAATCCAGCTTTCAGGGGAGGCCTCTTCCAAGCCTCTCAGAGGTCGTGGGGCCGAACGGCGAGCGTTAAAGCACTCGGTTTCTCCCCAGTAGTAGGCCTTTATTGACTAAATTGTAACATGACGATCTATGTGACTTTGGCAGGACTTTTTAGCGCCTACTTTTGAACTAGTGGGCTAAGATTTGAAACAAACAATCGGTGGGAAACCAGCTTTCAGGGGAGGCCTCCCCCGAGTCTCTGGACAGCTGTGGGGCCGAGCGGCGAGCGTTAAAGCACTCTGTTTCGGTCCAGTAATAGGCCTTTATTGACTAAATTGTAACATGACGACCTATGTGATTTTGGCAGGACGTTTTAGCGCTTACGTTTGAGCTAGTGGGCTAAGATTTAAAACAAACGATCGGTGGGAATCCAGATTTCAGGGGAGGCCTCTTCCAAGCCTCTCAGAGGTCGTGGGGCCGAACGGCGAGCGTTAAAGCACTCAGTTTCGGTCCAGTAGTAGGCCTTTATTGACTAAATTGTAACATGACAACCTATGTGACTTTGGCAGGACTTTTTAGCGCTTACTTTTGAGCTAGTGGGCTAAGATTTGAAACAAACGATCGGTGGGAAGCCAGCTTTCAGGGGAGGCCTCCCCCAAGTCTCTGGACGGCTGTGGGACCGAGTGGCGAGCGTTAAAGCACTCAGTTTCGCTTGAATACCATTACGACCGATTTGACTTCGGCACGACTTTAGGTAACTTAATTTCAGCCTAGCGGGTTAGGAATTCACACAGACAATCCTTGGGAATCCAGCTTTCAGTGGAGGCCTCTTCCGAGCCTCTCAGAGGTCGTGGGGCCGAACGGCGAGCGTCAAAGCACTCGGTTTCGCTCCAGTAGTAGGCCTTTATTGACTAAATTGTAACATGACAACCTATGTGACTTTGGCAGTTCTTTTTAGCGCTTAATTTTGAGCTAGTGGGCTAAGATTTGAAACAAACGATCGGTGTGAATCCAGCTTTCAGGGGAGACCTCCCCCGAGTCTCTGGACGGCTGTGGGGCCGAGCGGCAAGCGTTAAAGCACTCAGTTTCGCTCGAGTACCATGACGACCGATTTGACTTCGGCACGACTTTAGGTCGCTTAATTTCAGCCGAGCGGGCTAGGAATTCACACAGACAAGCCGTGGGAATCCAGCTTTCAAGGGAGGCCTCTTCCAAGCCTCTCGGAGCTCGTGGGGCCGAACGGCGAGCGTCGAAGCACTCTGTTTCGCTCCAGTAGTAGGCCTTTATTGACTAAATTGTAACATGACAACCTATGTGACTTTGGCAGGACTTTTTAGCGCTTACTTTTGAGCTAGTGGGCTAAGATTTGAAACAAAAGATCGGTGGGAATCCAGCTTTCAGGGGAGGCCTCCCCCAAGTCTCTGGACGGCTGTGGGACCGAGTGGCGAGCGTTAAAGCACTCAGTTTCGCTCGAATACCATTACGACCGATTTGACTTCGGCACGACTTTAGGTCACTTAATTTCAGCCTAGCGGGCTAGGAATTCACACAGACAATCCTTGGGAATCCAGCTTTCAGTGGAGGCCTCTTCCAAGCCTCTCAGAGGTCGTGGGGCCGAACGGCGAGCGTTAAAGCACTCGGTTTCGCTCCAGTAGTAGGCCTTTATTCACTAAATTGTAACATGACGACCTATGTGACTTTGGCAGGACTTTTTAGCGCTTACTTTTGAGCTAGTGGGCTAAGATATAAAACAAACGATCGGTGGGAATCCAGCTTTCAGGGGAGGCCTCTTCCAAGCCTCTCAGAGGTCGTGGGGCCGAACGGCGAGCGTCGAAGCACGCGGTTTCGCTCCAGTAGTAGGCCTTTCTTGACTAAATTGTAACATGACAACCTATGTGACTTTGGCAGGACTTTTTAGCGCTTACTTTTGAGCTAGTGGGCTATGATTTGAAACAAACGATCGGTGGGAATCCAGCTTTCAGGGGAGGCCTCCCCCGAGTCTCTGGACAGCTGTGTGGCCGAGCGGCGAGCGTTAAAGCACTCAGTTTCGCTCGAGTACCATGACGACCGATTTGACTTCGGCACGACTTTAGGTCGCTTAATTTCAGCCGAGCGGTCTAGGAATTCACACAGACAAGCCGTGGAAATCCAGCTTTCAAGGGAGGCCTCTTCCAAGCCTCTCGGAGCTCGTGGGGCCGAACGGCGAGCGTCGAAGCACTCGGTTTCGCTCCAGTAGTAGGCCTTTATTGACTAAATTGTAACATGACAACCTATGTGACTTTGGCAGGACTTTTTAGCGCTTACTTTTGAGCTAGTGGGCTAAGATTTGAAACAAACGATCGGTGGGAATCCAACTTTCAGGGGAGGCCTCCCCCGAGTCTCTGGACCGCTGTGGGGCCGAGCGGCAAGCGTTAAAGCACTCGGTTTCGCTCCAGTAGTAGGCCTTTATTCACTAAATTGTAACATGACGACCTATGTGACTTTGGCAGGACTTTTTAGCGCTTACGTTTGAGCTAGTGGGCTAAGATTTAAAACAAACGATCGGTGGGAATCCAGCTTTCAGGGGAGGCCTCTTCCAAGCCTCTCAGAGGTCGTGGGGCCGAACGGTGAGCGTTAAAGCACTCAGTTTCGGTCCAGTAGTAGGCCTTTATTGACTAAATTGTAACATGACAACCTATGTGACTTTGGCAGGACTTTTTAGCGCTTACTTTTGAGCTAGTGGGCTAAGATTTGAAACAAACGATCGGTGGGAATCCAGCTTTCAGGGAAGGCCTCCCCCAAGTCTCTGGACAGGGAATCCAGCTTTCAAGGGAGGCCTCTTCCAAGCCTCTCGGAGCTCGTGGGGCCGAACGGCGAGCGTCGAAGCACTCTGTTTCGCTCCAGTAGTAGGCCTTTATTGACTAAATTGTAACATGACAACCTATGTGACTTTGGCAGGACTTTTTAGCGCTTACTTTTGAGCTAGTGGGCTAAGATTTGAAACAAAAGATCGGTGGGAATCCAGCTTTCAGGGGAGGCCTCCCCCAAGTCTCTGGACGGCTGTGGGACCGAGTGGCGAGCGTTAAAGCACTCAGTTTCGCTCGAATACCATTACGACCGATTTGACTTCGGCACGACTTTAGGTCACTTAATTTCAGCCTAGCGGGCTAGGAATTCACACAGACAATCCTTGGGAATCCAGCTTTCAGTGGAGGCCTCTTCCAAGCCTCTCAGAGGTCGTGGGGCCGAACGGCGAGCGTTAAAGCACTCGGTTTCGCTCCAGTAGTAGGCCTTTATTCACTAAATTGTAACATGACGACCTATGTGACTTTGGCAGGACTTTTTAGCGCTTACTTTTGAGCTAGTGGGCTAAGATATATAACAAACGATCGGTGGGAATCCAGCTTTCATGGGAGGCCTCTTCCAAGCCTCTCAGAGGTCGTGGGGCCGAACGGCGAGCGTCGAAGCACGCGGTTTCGCTCCAGTAGTAGGCCTTTCTTGACTAAATTGTAACATGACAACCTATGTGACTTTGGCAGGACTTTTTAGCGCTTACTTTTGAGCTAGTGGGCTATGATTTGAAACAAACGATCGGTGGGAATCCAGCTTTCAGGGGAGGCCTCCCCCGAGTCTCTGGACAGCTGTGTGGCCGAGCGGCGAGCGTTAAAGCACTCAGTTTCGCTCGAGTACCATGACGACCGATTTGACTTCGGCACGACTTTAGGTCGCTTAAGTTCAGCCGAGCGGTCTAGGAATTCGCACAGACAAGCCGTGGAAATCCAGCTTTCAAGGGAGGCCTCTTCCAAGCCTCTCGGAGCTCGTGGGGCCGAACGGCGAGCGTCGAAGCACTCGGTTTCGCTCCAGTAGTAGGCCTTTATTGACTAAATTGTAACATGACAACCTATGTGACTTTGGCAGGACTTTTTAGCGCTTACTTTTGAGCTAGTGGGCTAAGATTTTGAACAAACGATCGATGGGAATCCAGCTTTCAGGGGAGGCCTCCCTCGAGTCTCTGGACCGCTGTGGGGCCGAGTGGCAAGCGTTAAAGCACTCGGTTTCGCTCCAGTAGTAGGTCTTCATTCACTAAATTGTAACATGACGACCTATGTGACTTTGGCAGGACTTTTTAGCGCTTACTTTTGAGCTAGTGGGCTAAGATTTTGAACAAACGATCGATGGGAATCCAGCTTTCAGGGGAGACCTCCCCCGAGTCTCTGGACGGCTGTGGGGCCGAGCGGCAAGCGTTAAAGCACTCAGTTTCGCTCGAGTACCATGACGACCGATTTGACTTCGGCACGACTTTAGGTCGCTTAATTTCAGCCGAGCGGGCTAGGAATTCACACAGACAAGCCGTGGGAATCCAGCTTTCAAGGGAGGCCTCTTCCAAGCCTCTCGGAGCTCGTGGGGCCGAACGGCGAGCGTCGAAGCACTCTGTTTCGCTCCAGTAGTAGGCCTTTATTGACTAAATTGTAACATGACAACCTATGTGACTTTGGCAGGACTTTTTAGCGCTTACTTTTGAGCTAGTGGGCTAAGATTTGAAACAAAAGATCGGTGGGAATCCAGCTTTCAGGGGAGGCCTCCCCCAAGTCTCTGGACGGCTGTGGGACCGAGTGGCGAGCGTTAAAGCACTCAGTTTCGCTCGAATACCATTACGACCGATTTGACTTCGGCACGACTTTAGGTCACTTAATTTCAGCCTAGCGGGCTAGGAATTCACACAGACAATCCTTGGGAATCCAGCTTTCAGTGGAGGCCTCTTCCAAGCCTCTCAGAGGTCGTGGGGCCGAACGGCGAGCGTTAAAGCACTCGGTTTCGCTCCAGTAGTAGGCCTTTATTCACTAAATTGTAACATGACGACCTATGTGACTTTGGCAGGACTTTTTAGCGCTTACTTTTGAGCTAGTGGGCTAAGATATAAAACAAACGATCGGTGGGAATCCAGCTTTCAGGGGAGGCCTCTTCCAAGCCTCTCAGAGGTCGTGGGGCCGAACGGCGAGCGTCGAAGCACGCGGTTTCGCTCCAGTAGTAGGCCTTTCTTGACTAAATTGTAACATGACAACCTATGTGACTTTGGCAGGACTTTTTAGCGCTTACTTTTGAGCTAGTGGGCTATGATTTGAAACAAACGATCGGTGGGAATCCAGCTTTCAGGGGAGGCCTCCCCCGAGTCTCTGGACAGCTGTGTGGCCGAGCGGCGAGCGTTAAAGCACTCAGTTTCGCTCGAGTACCATGACGACCGATTTGACTTCGGCACGACTTTAGGTCGCTTAATTTCAGCCGAGCGGTCTAGGAATTCACACAGACAAGCCGTGGAAATCCAGCTTTCAAGGGAGGCCTCTTCCAAGCCTCTCGGAGCTCGTGGGGCCGAACGGCGAGCGTCGAAGCACTCGGTTTCGCTCCAGTAGTAGGCCTTTATTGACTAAATTGTAACATGACAACCTATGTGACTTTGGCAGGACTTTTTAGCGCTTACTTTTGAGCTAGTGGGCTAAGATTTGAAACAAACGATCGGTGGGAATCCAACTTTCAGGCGAGGCCTCCCCCGAGTCTCTGGACCGCTGTGGGGCCGAGCGGCAAGCGTTAAAGCACTCGGTTTCGCTCCAGTAGTAGGCCTTTATTCACTAAATTGTAACATGACGACCTATGTGACTTTGGCAGGACTTTTTAGCGCTTACGTTTGAGCTAGTGGGCTAAGATTTAAAACAAACGATCGGTGGGAATCCAGCTTTCAGGGGAGGCCTCTTCCAAGCCTCTCAGAGGTCGTGGGGCCGAACGGTGAGCGTTAAAGCACTCAGTTTCGGTCCAGTAGTAGGCCTTTATTGACTAAATTGTAACATGACAACCTATGTGACTTTGGCAGGACTTTTTAGCGCTTACTTTTGAGCTAGTGGGCTAAGATTTGAAACAAACGATCGGTGGGAATCCAGCTTTCAGGGGAGGCCTCCCCCAAGTCTCTGGACAGGGAATCCAGCTTTCAAGGGAGGCCTCTTCCAAGCCTCTCGGAGCTCGTGGGGCCGAACGGCGAGCGTCGAAGCACTCTGTTTCGCTCCAGTAGTAGGCCTTTATTGACTAAATTGTAACATGACAACCTATGTGACTTTGGCAGGACTTTTTAGCGCTTACTTTTGAGCTAGTGGGCTAAGATTTGAAACAAAAGATCGGTGGGAATCCAGCTTTCAGGGGAGGCCTCCCCCAAGTCTCTGGACGGCTGTGGGACCGAGTGGCGAGCGTTAAAGCACTCAGTTTCGCTCGAATACCATTACGACCGATTTGACTTCGGCACGACTTTAGGTCACTTAATTTCAGCCTAGCGGGCTAGGAATTCACACAGACAATCCTTGGGAATCCAGCTTTCAGTGGAGGCCTCTTCCAAGCCTCTCAGAGGTCGTGGGGCCGAACGGCGAGCGTTAAAGCACTCGGTTTCGCTCCAGTAGTAGGCCTTTATTCACTAAATTGTAACATGACGACCTATGTGACTTTGGCAGGACTTTTTAGCGCTTACTTTTGAGCTAGTGGGCTAAGATATATAACAAACGATCGGTGGGAATCCAGCTTTCATGGGAGGCCTCTTCCAAGCCTCTCAGAGGTCGTGGGGCCGAACGGCGAGCGTCGAAGCACGCGGTTTCGCTCCAGTAGTAGGCCTTTCTTGACTAAATTGTAACATGACAACCTATGTGACTTTGGCAGGACTTTTTAGCGCTTACTTTTGAGCTAGTGGGCTATGATTTGAAACAAACGATCGGTGGGAATCCAGCTTTCAGGGGAGGCCTCCCCCGAGTCTCTGGACAGCTGTGTGGCCGAGCGGCGAGCGTTAAAGCACTCAGTTTCGCTCGAGTACCATGACGACCGATTTGACTTCGGCACGACTTTAGGTCGCTTAAGTTCAGCCGAGCGGTCTAGGAATTCGCACAGACAAGCCGTGGAAATCCAGCTTTCAAGGGAGGCCTCTTCCAAGCCTCTCGGAGCTCGTGGGGCCGAACGGCGAGCGTCGAAGCACTCGGTTTCGCTCCAGTAGTAGGCCTTTATTGACTAAATTGTAACATGACAACCTATGTGACTTTGGCAGGACTTTTTAGCGCTTACTTTTGATCTAGTGGGCTAAGATTTGAAACAAACGATCGATGGGAATCCAGCTTTCAGGGGAGGCCTCCCTCGAGTCTCTGGACCGCTGTGGGGCCGAGTGGCAAGCGTTAAAGCACTCGGTTTCGCTCCAGTAGTAGGTCTTCATTCACTAAATTGTAACATGACGACCTATGTGACTTTGGCAGGACTTTTTAGCGCTTACTTTTGAGCTAGTGGGCTAAGATTTTGAACAAACGATCGATGGGAATCCAGCTTTCAGGGGAGGCCTCCCCCGAGTCTCTGGACGGCTGTGGGGCCGAGTGGCAAGCGTTAAAGCACTCAGTTTCGCTCGAGTACCATGATGACCGATTTGACTTCGGCACAACTTTAGGTCGCTTAATTTCAGCCGAGCGGGCTAGGACTTCACACAGACAAGCCTTGGGAATCCAGCTTTCAAGGGAGGCCTCTTCCAAGCCTCTCGGAGTTCGTGGGGCCGAACGGCGAGCGTCGAAGCACTCGGTTTCGCTCCAGTAGTAGGCTATTCTTGACTAAATTGTAACATGACAACCTATGTGACTTTGGCAGTTCTTTTTAGCGCTTAATTTTGAGCTAGTGGGCTAAGATTTGAAACAAACGATCGGTGTGAATCCAGCTTTCAGGGGAGACCTCCCCCGAGTCTCTGGACGGGTGTGGGACCGAGTGGCGAGCGTTAAAGCACTCAGTTTCACTCGAATACCATTACGACCGATTTGACTTCGGCACGACTTTAGGTCACTTAATTTCAGCCTAGCGGGCTAGGAATTCACACAGACAATCCTTGGGAATCCAGCTTTCAGTGGAGGCCTCTTCCAAGCCTCTCAGAGGTCGTGGGGCCGAACGGCGAGCGTTAAAGCACTCGGTTTCGCTCCAGTAGTAGGCCTTTATTCACTAAATTGTAACATGACGACCTATGTGACTTTGGCAGGACTTTTTAGCGCTTACTTTTGAGCTAGTGGGCTAAGATATATAACAAACGATCGGTGGGAATCCAGCTTTCATGGGAGGCCTCTTCCAAGCCTCTCAGAGGTCGTGGGGCCGAACGGCGAGCGTTAAAGCACTCGGTTTCTCCCCAGTAGTAGGCCTTTATTGAGTAAATTGTAACATGACGATCTATGTGACTTTGGCAGGACTTTTTAGCGCCTACTTTTGAACTAGTGGGCTAAGATTTGAAACAAACGATCGGTGGGAAACCAGCTTTCAGGGGAGGCCTCCCCCGAGTCTCTGGACAGCTGTGGGGCCGAGCGGCGAGCGTTAAAGCACTCTGTTTCGGTCCAGTAATAGGCCTTTATTGACTAAATTGTAACATGACGACCTATGTGATTTTGGCAGGACTTTTTAGCGCTTACGTTTGAGCTAGTGGGCTAAGATTTAAAACAAACGATCGGTGGGAATCCAGCTTTCAGGGGAGGCCTCTTCCAAGCCTCTCAGAGGTCGTGGGGCCGAACGGCGAGCGTTAAAGCACTCAGTTTCGGTCCAGTAGTAGGCCTTTATTGACTAAATTGTAACATGACAACCTGTGTGACTTTGGCAGGACTTTTTAGCGCTTACTTTTGAGCTAGTGGGCTATGATTTGAAACAAACGATCGGTGGGAATCCAGCTTTCAGGGGAGGCCTCCCCCGAGTCTCTGGACAGCTGTGTGGCCGAGCGGCGAGCCTTAAAGCACTCAGTTTCGCTCGAGTACCATGACGACCGATTTGACTTCGGCACGACTTTAGGTCGCTTAATTTCAGCCGAGCGGTCTAGGAATTCACACAGACAAGCCGTGGAAATCCAGCTTTCAAGGGAGGCCTCTTCCAAGCCTCTCGGAGCTCGTGGGGCCGAACGGCGAGCGTCGAAGCACTCGGTTTCGCTCCAGTAGTAGGCCTTTATTGACTAAATTGTAACATGACAACCTATGTGACTTTGGAAGGACTTTTTAGCGCTTACTTTTGATCTGGTGGGCTAAGATTTGAAACAAACGATCGGTGGGAATTCAGCTTTCAGGGGAGGCCTCCCCCAAGTCTCTGGACGGCTGTGCGGCCGAACGGCGAGCTTCAAAGGACTCGGTTTCTCCCCAGTAGTAGGCCTTTATTGACTAAATTGTAACATGACGATCTATGTGACTTTGGCAGGACTTTTTAGCGCCTACTTTTGAACTAGTGGGCTAAGATTTGAAAAAAACGATCGGTGGGAATCCAGCTTTCAGGGGAGGCCTCTTCCAAGCCTCTCAGAGGTCGTGGGGCCGAACGGCGAGCGTCAAAGCACTCGGTTTCGCTCCAGTTGTAGGCCTTTATTGACTAAATTGTAACATGACGACCTATGTGACTTTGGCAGGACTTTTTAGCGCTTACTTTTGAGCTAGTGGGCTAATATTTGAAACAAACGATCGGTGGGAATCCAGCTTTCAGGGGAGGCCTCCCCCGAGTCTCTGGACGGCTGTGGGACCGAGTGGCGAGCGTTAAAGCACTCAGTTTCGCTCGAATACCATTACGACCGATTTGACTTCGGCACGACTATAGGTGACTTAATTTCAGCCTAGCGGGCTAGGAATTCACACATACAATCCTTGGGAATCCAGCTTTCAGGGGAGGCCTCTTCCAAGCCTCTCAGAGGTCGTGGGGCCGAACAGCGAGCGTCAAAGCACTCGGTTTCGCTCCAGTTGTAGGCCTTTATTGACTAAATTGTAACATGACGACCTATGTGACTTTGGCAGGACTTTTTAGCGCTTACTTTTGAGCTAGTGGGCTAAGATTTGAAACAAACGATCGGTGGGAATCCAGCTTTCAGGGGAGGCCTCCCCCGAGTCTCTGGACGGCTGTGGGACCGAGTGACGAGCGTTAAAGCACTCAGTTTCGCTCGAATACCATTACGACCGATTTGACTTCGGCACGACTTTAGGTGACTTAATTTCAGCCTGGTGGGCTAGGAATTCACACATACAATCCTTGGGAATCCAGCCTTCAGGGGAGGCCTCTTCCAAGCCTCTCAGAGGTCGTGGGGCCGAACGGCGAGCGTCAAAGCACTCGGTTTCGCTCCAGTAGTAGGCCTTTATTGACTAAATTGTAACATGACGACCTATGTGACTTTGGCAGGACTTTTTAGCGCTCACTTTTGAGCTAGTGGGCTAAGATTTGAAACAAACGATCGGTGGGAATCCAGCTTTCAGGGGAGGCCACCCCCGAGTCTCTGGACGGCTGTGGGACCGAGTGGCGAGTGTTAAAGCACTCAGTTTCGCTCGAATACCATAACGACCGATTTGACTTCGGCACAACTTTAGGTCGCTTAATTTCAGCCGAGCGGGCTAGGACTTCACACAGACAAGCCTTGGGAATCCAGCTTTCAAGGGAGGCCTCTTCCAAGCCTCTCGGAGGTCGTGGGGCCGAACGGCGAGCGTCGAAGCACTCGGTTTCGCTCCAGTAGTAGGCCTTTCTTGACTAAATTGTAACATGACAACCTATGTGACTTTGGCAGGACTTTTTAGCGCTTACTTTTGATCTAGTGGGCTAAGATTTGAAACAAACGATCGGTGGGAATTCAGCTTTCAGGGGAGGCCTCCCCCAAGTCTCTGGACGGCTGTGCGGCCGAACGGCGAGCTTCAAAGCACTCGGTTTCTCCCCAGTAGTAGGCCTTTATTGACTAAATTGTAACATGACGATCTATGTGACTTTGGCAGGACTTTTTAGCGCCTACTTTTGAACTAGTGGGCTAAGATTTGAAAAAAACGATCGGTGGGAATCCAGCTTTCAGGGGAGGCCTCTTCCAAGCCTCTCAGAGGTCGTGGGGCCGAACGGCGAGCGTCAAAGCACTCGGTTTCGCTCGAGTACCATGATGACCGATTTGACTTCGGCACAACTTTAGGTCGCTTAATTTCAGCCGAGCGGGCTAGGACTTCACACAGACAAGCCTTGGGAATCCAGCTTTCAAGGGAGGCCTCTTCCAAGCCTCTCGGAGTTCGTGGGGCCGAACGGCGAGCGTCGAAGCACTCGGTTTCGCTCCAGTAGTAGGCTATTCTTGACTAAATTGTAACATGACAACCTATGTGACTTTGGCAGTTCTTTTTAGCGCTTAATTTTGAGCTAGTGGGCTAAGATTTGAAACAAACGATCGGTGTGAATCCAGCTTTCAGGGGAGACCTCCCCCGAGTCTCTGGACGGGTGTGGGACCGAGTGGCGAGCGTTAAAGCACTCAGTTTCGCTCGAATACCATTACGACCGATTTGACTTCGGCACGACTTTAGGTCACTTAATTTCAGCCTAGCGGGCTAGGAATTCACACAGACAATCCTTGGGAATCCAGCTTTCAGTGGAGGCCTCTTCCAAGCCTCTCAGAGGTCGTGGGGCCGAACGGCGAGCGTTAAAGCACTCGGTTTCGCTCCAGTAGTAGGCCTTTATTCACTAAATTGTAACATGACGACCTATGTGACTTTGGCAGGACTTTTTAGCGCTTACTTTTGAGCTAGTGGGCTAAGATATATAACAAACGATCGGTGGGAATCCAGCTTTCATGGGAGGCCTCTTCCAAGCCTCTCAGAGGTCGTGGGGCCGAACGGCGAGCGTTAAAGCACTCGGTTTCTCCCCAGTAGTAGGCCTTTATTGAGTAAATTGTAACATGACGATCTATGTGACTTTGGCAGGACTTTTTAGCGCCTACTTTTGAACTAGTGGGCTAAGATTTGAAACAAACGATCGGTGGGAAACCAGCTTTCAGGGGAGGCCTCCCCCGAGTCTCTGGACAGCTGTGGGGCCGAGCGGCGAGCGTTAAAGCACTCTGTTTCGGTCCAGTAATAGGCCTTTATTGACTAAATTGTAACATGACGACCTATGTGATTTTGGCAGGACTTTTTAGCGCTTACGTTTGAGCTAGTGGGCTAAGATTTAAAACAAACGATCGGTGGGAATCCAGCTTTCAGGGGAGGCCTCTTCCAAGCCTCTCAGAGGTCGTGGGGCCGAACGGCGAGCGTTAAAGCACTCAGTTTCGGTCCAGTAGTAGGCCTTTATTGACTAAATTGTAACATGACAACCTGTGTGACTTTGGCAGGACTTTTTAGCGCTTACTTTTGAGCTAGTGGGCTATGATTTGAAACAAACGATCGGTGGGAATCCAGCTTTCAGGGGAGGCCTCCCCCGAGTCTCTGGACAGCTGTGTGGCCGAGCGGCGAGCCTTAAAGCGCTCAGTTTCGCTCGAGTACCATGACGACCGATTTGACTTCGGCACGACTTTAGGTCGCTTAATTTCAGAAGAGCGGTCTAGGAATTCACACAGACAAGCCGTGGAAATCCAGCTTTCAAGGGAGGCCTCTTCCAAGCCTCTCGGAGCTCGTGGGGCCGAACGGCGAGCGTCGAAGCACTCGGTTTCGCTCCAGTAGTAGGCCTTTATTGACTAAATTGTAACATGACAACCTATGTGACTTTGGAAGGACTTTTTAGCGCTTACTTTTGATCTAGTGGGCTAAGATTTGAAACAAACGATCGGTGGGAATTCAGCTTTCAGGGGAGGCCTCCCCCAAGTCTCTGGACGGCTGTGCGGCCGAACGGCGAGCTTCAAAGGACTCGGTTTCTCCCCAGTAGTAGGCCTTTATTGACTAAATTGTAACATGACGATCTATGTGACTTTGGCAGGACTTTTTAGCGCCTACTTTTGAACTAGTGGGCTAAGATTTGAAAAAAACGATCGGTGGGAATCCAGCTTTCAGGGGAGGCCTCTTCCAAGCCTCTCAGAGGTCGTGGGGCCGAACGGCGAGCGTCAAAGCACTCGGTTTCGCTCCAGTTGTAGGCCTTTATTGACTAAATTGTAACATGACGACCTATGTGACTTTGGCAGGACTTTTTAGCGCTTACTTTTGAGCTAGTGGGCTAAGATTTGAAACAAACGATCGGTGGGAATCCAGCTTTCAGGGGAGGCCTCCCCCGAGTCTCTGGACGGCTGTGGGACCGAGTGGCGAGCGTTAAAGCACTCAGTTTCGCTCGAATACCATTACGACCGATTTGACTTCGGCACGACTATAGGTGACTTAATTTCAGCCTAGCGGGCTAGGAATTCACACATACAATCCTTGGGAATCCAGCTTTCAGGGGAGGCCTCTTCCAAGCCTCTCAGAGGTCGTGGGGCCGAACAGCGAGCGTCAAAGCACTCGGTTTCGCTCCAGTTGTAGGCCTTTATTGACTAAATTGTAACATGACGACCTATGTGACTTTGGCAGGACTTTTTAGCGCTTACTTTTGAGCTAGTGGGCTAACATTTGCAACAAACGATCGGTGGGAATCCAGCTTTCAGGGGAGGCCTCCCCCGATTCTCTGGACGGCTGTGGGGCCGAGCGGCAAGCGTTAAAGCAATCAGTTTCGGTCGAGTACCATGACGACCGATTTGACTTCGGCACGACTTTAGGTCGCTTAATTTCAGCCGAGCGGGCTAGGAATTCACACAGACAAGCCTTGGGAATCCAGCTTTCAAGGGAGGCCTCTTCCAAGCCTCTCGGAGGTCGTGGGGCCGAACGGCGAGCGTCGAAGCACTCGGTTTCGCTCCAGTAGTAGGCCTTTCTTGACTAAATTGTAACATGACAACCTATGTGACTTTGGCAGGACTTTTTAGCGCTTACTTTTGAGCTAGTGAGCTAAGATTTGAAACACACGATCGGTGGGAATCCAGCTTTCAGGGGAGGCCTCCCCCGAGTCTCTGGACGGCTGTGGGGCCGAGCGGCAAGCGTTAAAGCACTCAGTTTCGCTCGAGTACCATGATGACCGATTTGACTTCGGCACAACTTTAGGTCGCTTAATTTCAGCCGAGCGGGCTAGGACTTCACACAGACAAGCCTTGGGAATCCAGCTTTCAAGGGAGGCCTCTTCCAAGCCTCTCGGAGGTCGTGGGGCCGAACGGCGAGCGTCGAAGCACGCGGTTTCGCTCCAGTAGTAGGCCTTTCTTGACTAAATTGTAACATGACAACCTATGTGACTTTGGCAGGACTTTTTAGCGCTTACTTTTGAGCTAGTGGGCTATGATTTGAAACAAACGATCGGTGGGAATCCAGCTTTCAGGGGAGGCCTCCCCCGAGTCTCTGGACAGCTTTGTGGCCGAGCGGCGAGCGTTAAAGCACTCAGTTTCGCTCGAGTACCATGACGACCGATTTGACTTCGGCCCGACTTTAGGTCGCTTAATTTCAGCCGAGCGGTCTAGGAATTCACACAGACAAGCCGTGGAAATCCAGCTTTCAAGGGAGGCCTCTTCCAAGCCTCTCGGAGCTCGTGGGGCCGAACGGCGAGCGTCGAAGCACTCGGTTTCGCTCCAGTAGTAGGCCTTTATTGACTAAATTGTAACATGACAACCTATGTGACTTTGGCAGGACTTTTTAGCGCTTACTTTTGATCTAGTGGGCTAAGATTTGAAACAAACGATCGGTGGGAATTCAGCTTTCAGGGGAGGCCTCCCCCAAGTCTCTGGACGGCTGTGGGGCCGAACGGCGAGCTTCAAAGCACTCGGTTTCTCCCCAGTAGTAGGCCTTTATTGACTAAATTGTAACATGACGATCTATGTGACTTTGGCAGGACTTCTTAGCGCCTACTTTTGAACTAGTGGGCTAAGATTTGAAACAAACGATCGGTGGGAAACCAGCTTTCAGGGGAGGCCTCCCCCGAGTCTCTGGACAGCTGTGGGGCCGAGCGGCGAGCGTTAAAGCACTCGGTTTCGCTCCAGTAGTAGGCCTTTATTGACTAAATTGTAACATGACGACCTATGTGATTTTGGCAGGACTTTTTAGCGCTTACGTTTGAGCTAGTGGGCTAAGATGTTAAACAAACGATCGGTGGGAATCCAGCTTTCAGGGGAGGCCTCTTCCAAGCCTCTCAGAGGTCGTGGGGCCGAACGGTGAGCGTTAAAGCACTAGGTTTCTCCCCAGTAGTAGGCCTTTATTGACTAAATTGTAACATGACGATCTATGTGACTTTGGCAGGACTTTTTAGCGCCTACTTTTGAACTAGTGGGCTAAGATTTGAAACAAACGATCGGTGGGAATCCACCTTTCAGGGGAGGCCTCCCCCGAGTCTCTGGACAGCTGTGTGGCCGAGCGCGAGCGTTAAAGCACTCAGTTTCGCTCGAGTACCATAACGACCGATTTGACTTCGGCACGACTTTAGGTCGCTTAATTTCAGCCGAGCGGGCTAGGAATTCACACAGACAAGCCGGGGGAATCCAGCTTTCAAGGGAGGCCTCTTCCAAGCCTCTCGGAGCTCGTGGGGCCGAACGGCGAGCGTCGAAGCACTCGGTTTCGCTCCAGTAGTAGGCCTTTATTGACTAAATTGTAACATGACAACCTATGTGACTTTGGAAGGACTTTTTAGCGCTTACTTTTGATCTAGTGGGCTAAGATTTGAAACAAACGATCGGTGGGAATTCAGCTTTCAGGGGAGGCCTCCCCCAAGTCTCTGGACGGCTGTGGGGCCGAACGGCGAGCTTCAAAGCACTCGGTTTCTCCCCAGTAGTAGGCCTTTATTGACTAAATTGTAACATGACGATCTATGTGACTTTGGCAGGACTTCTTAGCGCCTACTTTTGAACTAGTGGGCTAAGATTTGAAACAAACGATCGGTGGGAAACCAGCTTTCAGGGGAGGCCTCCCCCGAGTCTCTGGACAGCTGTGGGGCCGAGCGGCGAGCGTTAAAGCACTCGGTTTCGCTCCAGTAGTAGGCCTTTATTGACTAAATTGTAACATGACGACCTATGTGATTTTGGCAGGACTTTTTAGCGCTTACGTTTGAGCTAGTGGGCTAAGATGTTAAACAAACGATCGGTGGGAATCCAGCTTTCAGGGGAGGCCTCTTCCAAGCCTCTCAGAGGTCGTGGGGCCGAACGGTGAGCGTTAAAGCACTAGGTTTCTCCCCAGTAGTAGGCCTTTATTGACTAAATTGTAACATGACGATCTATGTGACTTTGGCAGGACTTTTTAGCGCCTACTTTTGAACTAGTGGGCTAAGATTTGAAAGAAACGATCGGTGGGAATCCACCTTTCAGGGGAGGCCTCCCCCGAGTCTCTGGACAGCTGTGTGGCCGAGCGCGAGCGTTAAAGCACTCAGTTTCGCTCGAGTACCATAACGACCGATTTGACTTCGGCACGACTTTAGGTCGCTTAATTTCTGCCGAGCGGGCTAGGAATTCACACAGACAAGCCGTGGGAATCCAGCTTTCAAGGGAGGCCTCTTCCAAGCCTCTCGGAGCTCGTGGGGCCGAACGGCGAGCGTCGAAGCACTCGGTTTCGCTCCAGTAGTAGGCCTTTATTGACTAAATTGTAACATGACGACCTATGTGATTTTGGCAGGACTTTTTAGCGCCTACTTTTCAGCTACTGGGCGAAGATTTGAAACAAACGATCGGTGGGAATCCAGCTTTCAGGGGAGGCCTCTTCCAAGCCTCTCGGAGGTCGTGGGCCCGAACGGCGAGCGTCAAAGCACTCGGTTTCGCTCCAGTAGTAGGCCTTTATTGACTAAATTGTAACATGACAACCTATGTGACTTTGGCAGGACTTTTTAGCGCTTACTTTTGACCTAGTGTGCTAAGATTTGAAACAAACGATCGGTGGGAATCCAGCTTTCAGGGGAGTCCTCCCCAGAGTCTCTGGACGACTGTGGGGCCGAGCGGCTAGCGTTAAAGCACTCAGTTTCGCTCGAGTACCATGACGACCGATTTGACTTCGGCACGATTATAGGTCACCTAATTTCTTCCTAGCGGGCTAGGAATTTACACAGACAAGCCTTGGGAATCCAGCTTTCAAGGGAGGCCTCTTCCAAGCCTCTCGGAGCTCGTGAGGCCGAACGGTGAGCGTCAAAGCACTCGGTTTCTCTCCAGTAGTAGGCTTTTATTGACTAAATTGTAACATGACGACCTATGTGATTTTGGCAGGACTTTTTAGCGCCTACTTTTCAGCTACTGGGCGAAGATTTGAAACAAACGATCGGTGGGAATCCAGCTTTCAGGGCAGGCCTCTTCTAAGCCTCTCGGAGGTTGTGGGGCCGAACGGCGAGCGTTAAAGAGCTCAGTTTCGGTCCAGCAGTAGGCCTTTATTGACTAAATTGTAACATGACGACCTACATGATTTTGGCAGGACTTTTTAGCGCTTACTTTTGAGCTAGTGGGCTAAGATTTGAAACAAATTATCGGTGGGAATCCAGCTTTCAGGGGAGTCAGCCCCCGAGTCTCTGGACGGTTGTGGGGCCAAGCGGCGAGCGTTAAAGCACTCAGTTTCGGTCCAGTAGTAGGCCTTTATTGACTAAATTGTAACATGACAACCTGTGTGACTTTGGCAGGACTTTTTAGCGCTTACTTTTGAGCTAGTGGGCTAAGATTTGCAACAAACGATCGGTGGGAATCCAGCTTTCAGGGGAGGCCCCCCCCCCGATTCTCTGGACGGCTGTGGGGCCGAGCGGCAAGCGTTAAAGCAATCAGTTTCGCTCGAGTACCATGACGACCGATTTGACTTCGGCACGACTTTAGGTCGCTTAATTTCAGCCGAGCGGGCTAGGAATTCACACAGACAAGCCTTGGGAATCCAGCTTTCAAGGGAGGCCTCTTCCAAGCCTCTCGGAGGTCGTGGGGCCGAACGGCGAGCGTCGAAGCACTCGGTTTCGCTCCAGTAGTAGGCCTTTCTTGACTAAATTGTAACATGACAACCTATGTGACTTTGGCAGGACTTTTTAGCGCTTACTTTTGATCTAGTG
Organism: Phycodurus eques; assembly: GCF_024500275.1. NCBI lineage: Eukaryota > Metazoa > Chordata > Actinopteri > Syngnathiformes > Syngnathidae > Phycodurus > Phycodurus eques. The sequence goes on along the minus strand of NW_026904192.1, from coordinate 19,333 downwards.
GGCTAAGATTTGAAACAAACGATCGGTGGGAATTCAGCTTTCTGGGGAGGCCTCCCCCAAGTCTCTGGACGGCTGTGCGGCCGAACGGCGAGCTTCAAAGCACTCGGTTTCTCCCCAGTAGTAGGCCTTTATTGACTAAATTGTAACATGACGATCTATGTGACTTTGGCAGGACTTTTTAGCGCCTACTTTTGAACTAGTGGGCTAAGATTTGAAAAAAACGATCGGTGGGAATCCAGCTTTCAGGGGAGGCCTCTTCCAAGCCTCTCAGAGGTCGTGGGGCCGAACGGCGAGCGTCAAAGCACTCGGTTTCGCTCCAGTTGTAGGCCTTTATTGACTAAATTGTAACATGACGACCTATGTGACTTTGGCAGGACTTTTTAGCGCTTACTTTTGAGCTAGTGGGCTAAGATTTGAAACAAATGATCGGTGGGAATCCAGCTTTCAGGGGAGGCCTCCCCCGAGTCTCTGGACGGCTGTGGGACCGAGTGGCGAGCGTTAAAGCACTCAGTTTCGCTCGAATACCATTACGACCGATTTGACTTCGGCACGACTATAGGTGACTTAATTTCAGCCTAGCGGGCTAGGAATTCACACATACAATCCTTGGGAATCCAGCTTTCAGGGGAGGCCTCTTCCAAGCCTCTCAGAGGTCGTGGGGCCGAACGGCGAGCGTCAAAGCACTCGGTTTCGCTCCAGTTGTAGGCCTTTATTGACTAAATTGTAACATGACGACCTATGTGACTTTGGCAGGACTTTTTAGCGCTTACTTTTGAGCTAGTGGGCTAAGATTTGAAACAAACGATCGGTGGGAATCCAGCTTTCAGGGGAGGCTTCCCCCGAGTCTCTGGACGGCTGTGGGACCGAGTGGCGAGCGTTAAAGCACTCAGTTTCGCTCGAATACCATTACGACCGATTTGACTTCGGCACGACTTTAGGTGACTTAATTTCAGCCTAGTGGGCTAGGAATTCACACATACAATCCTTGGGAATCCAGCTTTCAGGGGAGGCCTCTTCCAAGCCTCTCAGAGGTCGTGGGGCCGAACGGCGAGCGTCAAAGCACTCGGTTTCGCTCCAGTAGTAGGCCTTTATTGACTAAATTGTAACATGACGACCTATGTGACTTTGGCAGGACTTTTTAGCGCTCACTTTTGAGCTAGTGGGCTAAGATTTGAAACAAACGATCGGTGGGAATCCAGCTTTCAGGGGACGCCACCCCCGAGTCTCTGGACGGCTGTGGGACCGAGTGGCGAGTGTTAAAGCACTCAGTTTCGCTCGAATACCATAACGACCGATTTGACTTCGGCACAACTTTAGGTCGCTTAATTTCAGCCGAGCGGGCTAGGACTTCACACAGACAAGCCTTGGGAATCCAGCTTTCAAGGGAGGCCTCTTCCAAGCCTCTCGGAGGTCGTGGGGCCGAACGGCGAGCGTCGAAGCACTCGGTTTCGCTCCAGTAGTAGGCCTTTCTTGACTAAATTGTAACATGACAACCTATGTGATTTTGGCAGGACTTTTTAGCGCTTACTTATGAGCTAGTGGGCTAAGATTTGAAACAAACGATCGGTGGGAATCCAGCTTTCAGGGGAGGCCTCTTCCAAGCCTCTCAGAGGTCGTGGGGCCGAACGGCGAGCGTTAAAGCACTCAGTTTCGGTCCAGTAGTAGGCCTTTATTGACTAAATTGTAACATGACAACCTGTGTGACTTTGGCAGGACTTTTTAGCGCTTACTTTTGAGCTAGTGGGCTAAGATTTGCAACAAACGATCGGTGGGAATCCAGCTTTCAGGGGAGGCCTCCCCCGATTCTCTGGACTGCTGTGGGGCCGAGCGGCAAGCGTTAAAGCAATCAGTTTCGCTCGAGTACCATGACGACCGATTTGACTTCGGCACGACTTTAGGTCGCTTAATTTCAGCCGAGCGGGCTAGGAATTCACACAGACAAGCCGTGGGAATCCAGCTTTCAAGGGAGGCCGCTTCCAAGCCTCTCGGAGGTCGTGGGGCCGAACGGCGAGCGTCGAAGCACTCGGTTTCGCTCCAGTAGTAGGCCTTTCTTGACTAAATTGTAACATGACAACCTATGTGACTTTGGCAGGACTTTTTAGCGCTTACTTTTGATCTAGTGGGCTAAGATTTGAATCAAACGATCGGTGGGAATTCAGCTTTCAGGGGAGGCCTCCTCCAAGTCTCTGGACGGCTGTGGGGCCGAACGGCGAGCTTCAAAGCACTCGGTTTCTCCCCAGTAGTAGGCCTTTATTGACTAAATTGTAACATGACGATCTATGTGACTTTGGCAGGACTTTTTAGCGCCTACTTTTGAACTAGTGGGCTAAGATTTGAAAAAAACAATCGGTGGGAAACCAGCTTTCAGGGGAGGCCTCCCCCGATTCTCTGGACAGCTGTGAGGCCGAGCGGCGAGCGTTAAAGCACTCTGTTTCGGTCCAGTAATAGGCCTTTATTGACTAAATTGTAACATGACGACCTATGTGATTTTGGCAGGACTTTTTAGCGCTTACGTTTGAGCTAGTGGGCTAAGATGTAAAACAAACGATCGGTGGGAATCCAGCTTTCAGGGGAGGCCTCTTCCAAGCCTCTCAGAGGTCGTGGGGCCGAACGGTGAGCGTTAAAGCACTCGGTTTCTCCCCAGTAGTAGGCCTTTATTGACTAAATTGTAACATGACGATCTATGTGACTTTGGCAGGACTTTTTAGCGCCTACTTTTGAACTAGTGGGCTAAGATTTGAAACAAACGATCGGTGGGAATCCACCTTTCAGGGAAGGCCTCCCCCGAGTCTCTGGACAGCTGTGTGGCCGAGCGCGAGCGTTAAAGCACTCAGTTTCGCTCGAGTACCATGACGACCGATTTGACTTCGGCACGACTTTAGGTCGCTTAATTTCAGCCGAGCGGGCTAGGAATTCACACAGACAAGCCGTGGGAATCCAGCTTTCAAGGGAGGCCTCTTCCAAGCCTCTCGGAGCTCGTGGGGCCGAACGGCGAGCGTCGAAGCACTCGGTTTCGCTCCAGTAGTAGGCCTATATTGACTAAATTGTAACATGACAACCTATGTGACTTTGGCAGGACTTTTTAGCGCTTACTTTTGAGCTAGTGGGCTAAGATTTGCAACAAACGATCGGTGGGAATCCAGCTTTCAGGGGAGGCCTCTTCCAAGCCTCTCAGAGGTCGTGGGGCCGAACGGCGAGCGTTAAAGCACTCAGTTTCGGTCCAGTAGTAGGCCTTTATTGACTAAATTGTAACATGACAACCTGTGTGACTTTGGCAGGACTTTTTAGCGCTTACTTTTGAGCTAGTGGGCTAAGATTTGCAACAAACGATCGGTGGGAATCCAGCTTTCAGGGGAGGCCTCCCCCGATTCTCTGGACTGCTGTGGGGCCGAGCGGCAAGCGTTAAAGCAATCAGTTTCGCTCGAGTACCATGACGACCGATTTGACTTCGGCACGACTTTAGGTCGCTTAATTTCAGCCGAGCGGGCTAGGAATTCACACAGACAAGCCTTGGGAATCCAGCTTTCAAGGGAGGCCTCTTCCAAGCCTCTCGGAGGTCGTGGGGCCGAACGGCGAGCGTCGAAGCACTCGGTTTCGCTCCAGTAGTAGGCCTTTCTTGACTAAATTGTAACATGACAACCTATGTGACTTTGGCAGGACTTTTTAGCGCTTACTTTTGAGCTAGTGGGCTAAGATTTGAAACACACGATCGGTGGGAATCCAGCTTTCAGGGGAGGCCTCCCCCGAGTCTCTGGACGGCTGTGGGGCCGAGCGGCAAGCGTTAAAGCACTCAGTTTCGCTCGAGTACCATGATGACCGATTTGACTTCGGCACAACTTTAGGTCGCTTAATTTCAGCCGAGCGGGCTAGGAATTCACACAGACAAGCCTTGGGAATCCAGCTTTCAAGGGAGGCCTCTTCCAAGCCTCTCGGAGGTCGTGGGGCCGAACGGCGAGCGTCGAAGCACGCGGTTTCGCTCCAGTAGTAGGCCTTTCTTGACTAAATTGTAACATGACAACCTATGTGACTTTGGCAGGACTTTTTAGCGCTTACTTTTGAGCTAGTGGGCTATGATTTGAAACAAACGATCGGTGGGAATCCAGCTTTCAGGGGAGGCCTCCCCCGAGTCTCTGGACAGCTTTGTGGCCGAGCGGCGAGCGTTAAAGCACTCAGTTTCGCTCGAGTACCATGACGACCGATTTGACTTCGGCCCGACTTTAGGTCGCTTAATTTAAGCCGAGCGGTCTAGGAATTCACACAGACAAGCCGTGGAAATCCAGCTTTCAAGGGAGGCCTCTTCCAAGCCTCTCGGAGCTCGTGGGGCCGAACGGCGAGCGTCGAAGCACTCTGTTTCGCTCCAGTAGTAGGCCTTTATTGACTAAATTGTAACATGACAACCTATGTGACTTTGGCAGGACTTTTTAGCGCTTACTTTTGATCTAGTGGGCTAAGATTTGAAACAAACGATCGGTGGGAATTCAGCTTTCAGGGGAGGCCTCCCCCAAGTCTCTGGACGGCTGTGGGGCCGAACGGCGAGCTTCAAAGCACTCGGTTTCTCCCCAGTAGTAGGCCTTTATTGACTAAATTGTAACATGACGATCTATGTGACTTTGGCAGGACTTCTTAGCGCCTACTTTTGAACTAGTGGGCTAAGATTTGAAACAAACGATCGGTGGGAAACCAGCTTTCAGGGGAGGCCTCCCCCGAGTCTCTGGACAGCTGTGGGGCCGAGCGGCGAGCGTTAAAGCACTCGGTTTCGCTCCAGTAGTAGGCCTTTATTGACTAAATTGTAACATGACGACCTATGTGATTTTGGCAGGACTTTTTAGCGCTTACGTTTGAGCTAGTGGGCTAAGATGTAAAACAAACGATCGGTGGGAATCCAGCTTTCAGGGGAGGCCTCTTCCAAGCCTCTCAGAGGTCGTGGGGCCGAACGGTGAGCGTTAAAGCACTCGGTTTCTCCCCAGTAGTAGGCCTTTATTGACTAAATTGTAACATGACGATCTATGTGATTTTGGCAGGACTTTTTAGCGCCTACTTTTGAACTAGTGGGCTAAGATTTGAAACAAACGATCGGTGGGAATCCACCTTTCAGGGAAGGCCTCCCCCGAGTCTCTGGACAGCTGTGTGGCCGAGCGCGAGCGTTAAAGCACTCAGTTTCGCTCGAGTACCATAACGACCGATTTGACTTCGGCACGACTTTAGGTCGCTTAATTTCAGCCGAGCGGGCTAGGAATTCACACAGACAAGCCGTGGGAATCCAGCTTTCAAGGGAGGCCTCTTCCAAGCCTCTCGGAGCTCGTGGGGCCGAACGGCGAGCGTCGAAGCACTCGGTTTCGCTCCAGTAGTAGGCCTTTATTGACTAAATTGTAACATGACGACCTATGTGATTTTGGCAGGACTTTTTAGCGCCTACTTTTCAGCTACTGGGCGAAGATTTGAAACAAACGATCGGTGGGAATCCAGCTTTCAGGGGAGTCCTCCCCAGAGTCTCTGGACGACTGTGGGGCCGAGCGGCTAGCGTTAAAGCACTCAGTTTCGCTCGAGTACCATGACGACCGATTTGACTTCGGCACGATTATAGGTCACCTAATTTCTTCCTAGCGGGCTAGGAATTTACACAGACAAGCCTTGGGAATCCAGCTTTCAAGGGAGGCCTCTTCCAAGCCTCTCGGAGCTCGTGAGGCCGAACGGTGAGCGTCAAAGCACTCGGTTTCTCTCCAGTAGTAGGCTTTTATTGACTAAATTGTAACATGACGACCTATGTGATTTTGGCAGGACTTTTTAGCGCCTACTTTTCAGCTAGTGGGCTAAGATTTGAAACAAATTATCGGTGGGAATCCAGCTTTCAGGGGAGTCAGCCCCCGAGTCTCTGGACGGTTGTGGGGCCAAGCGGCGAGCGTTAAAGCACTCAGTTTCGGTCCAGTAGTAGGCCTTTATTGACTAAATTGTAACATGACAACCTATGTGACTTTGGCAGGACTTTTTAGCGCTTACTTTTGAGCTAGTGGGCTAAGATTTGCAACAAACGATCGGTGGGAATCCAGCTTTCAGGGGAGGCCCCCCCCCGATTCTCTGGACGGCTGTGGGGCCGAGCGGCAAGCGTTAAAGCAATCAGTTTCGCTCGAGTACCATGACGACCGATTTGACTTCGGCACGACTTTAGGTCGCTTAATTTCAGCCGAGCGGGCTAGGAATTCACACAGACAAGCCTTGGGAATCCAGCTTTCAAGGGAGGCCTCTTCCAAGCCTCTCGGAGGTCGTGGGGCCGAACGGCGAGCGTCGAAGCACTCGGTTTCGCTCCAGTAGTAGGCCTTTCTTGACTAAATTGTAACATGACAACCTGTGTGACTTTGGCAGGACTTTTTAGCGCTTACTTTTGAGCTAGTGGGCTAAGATTTGCAACAAACGATCGGTGGGAATCCAGCTTTCAGGGGAGGCCTCCCCCGATTCTCTGGACTGCTGTGGGGCCGAGCGGCAAGCGTTAAAGCAATCAGTTTCGCTCGAGTACCATGACGACCGATTTGACTTCGGCACGACTTTAGGTCGCTTAATTTCAGCCGAGCGGGCTAGGAATTCACACAGACAAGCCTTGGGAATCCAGCTTTCAAGGGAGGCCTCTTCCAAGCCTCTCAGAGGTCGTGGGGCCGAACGGCGAGCGTCGAAGCACGCGGTTTCGCTCCAGTAGTAGGCCTTTCTTGACTAAATTGTAACATGACAACCTATGTGACTTTGGCAGGACTTTTTAGCGCTTACTTTTGAGCTAGTGGGCTATGATTTGAAACAAACGATCGGTGGGAATCCAGCTTTCAGGGGAGGCCTCCCCCGAGTCTCTGGACAGCTTTGTGGCCGAGCGGCGAGCGTTAAAGCACTCAGTTTCCCTCGAGTACCATGACGACCGATTTGACTTCGGCCCGACTTTAGGTCGCTTAATTTCAGCCGAGCGGTCTAGGAATTCACACAGACAAGCCGTGGAAATCCAGCTTTCAAGGGAGGCCTCTTCCAAGCCTCTCGGAGCTCGTGGGGCCGAACGGCGAGCGTCGAAGCACTCGGTTTCGCTCCAGTAGTAGGCCTTTATTGACTAAATTGTAACATGACAACCTATGTGACTTTGGCAGGACTTTTTAGCGCTTACTTTTGATCTAGTGGGCTAAGATTTGAAACAAACGATCGGTGGGAATTCAGCTTTCAGGGGAGGCCTCCCCCAAGTCTCTGGACGGCTGTGGGGCCGAACGGCGAGCTTCAAAGCACTCGGTTTCTCCCCAGTAGTAGGCCTTTATTGACTAAATTGTAACATGACGATCTATGTGACTTTGGCAGGACTTCTTAGCGCCTACTTTTGAACTAGTGGGCTAAGGTTTGAAACAAACGATCGGTGGGAAACCAGCTTTCAGGGGAGGCCTCCCCCGAGTCTCTGGACAGCTGTGGGGCCGAGCGGCGAGCGTTAAAGCACTCGGTTTCGCTCCAGTAGTAGGCCTTTATTGACTAAATTGTAACATGACGACCTATGTGATTTTGGCAGGACTTTTTAGCGCTTACGTTTGAGCTAGTGGGCTAAGATGTTAAACAAACGATCGGTGGGAATCCAGCTTTCAGGGGAGGCCTCTTCCAAGCCTCTCAGAGGTCGTGGGGCCGAACGGTGAGCGTTAAAGCACTGGGTTTCTCCCCAGTAGTAGTCCTTTATTGACTAAATTGTAACATGACGATCTATGTGACTTTGGCAGGACTTTTTAGCGCCTACTTTTGAACTAGTGGGCTAAGATTTGAAACAAACGATCGGTGGGAATCCACCTTTCAGGGGAGGCCTCCCCCGAGTCTCTGGACAGCTGTGTGGCCGAGCGCGAGCGTTAAAGCACTCAGTTTCGCTCAAGTACCATAACGACCGATTTGACTTCGGCACGACTTTAGGTCGCTTAATTTCAGCCGAGCGGGCTAGGAATTCACACAGACAAGCCGTGGGAATCCAGCTTTCAAGGGAGGCCTCTTCCAAGCCTCTCGGAGCTCGTGGGGCCGAACGGCGAGCGTCGAAGCACTCGGTTTCGCTCCAGTAGTAGGCCTTTATTGACTAAATTGTAACATGACAACCTATGTGACTTTGGCAGGACTTTTTAGCGCTTACTTTTGACCTAGTGTGCTAAGATTTGAAACAAACGATCGGTGGGAATCCAGCTTTCAGTGGAGTCCTCCCCAGAGTCTCTGGACGACTGTGGGGCCGAGCGGCTAGCGTTAAAGCACTCAGTTTCGCTCGAGTACCATGACGACCGATTTGACTTCGGCACGATTATAGGTCACCTAATTTCTTCCTAGCGGGCTAGGAATTTACACAGACAAGCCTTGGGAATCCAGCTTTCAAGGGAGGCCTCTTCCAAGCCTCTCGGAGCTCGTGAGGCCGAACGGTGAGCGTCAAAGCACTCGGTTTCTCTCCAGTAGTAGGCTTTTATTGACTAAATTGTAACATGACGACCTATGTGATTTTGGCAGGACTTTTTAGCGCCTACTTTTCAGCTACGGGGCGAAGATTTGAAACAAACGATCGGTGGGAATCCAGCTTTCAGGGCAGGCCTCTTCTAAGCCTCTCGGAGGTTGTGGGGCCGAACGGCGAGCGTTAAAGAGCTCAGTTTCGGTCCAGCAGTAGGCCTTTATTGACTAAATTGTAACATGACAACCTATGTGACTTTGGCAGGACTTTTTAGCGCTTACTTTTGACCTAGTGTGCTAAGATTTGAAACAAACGATCGGTGGGAATCCAGCTTTCAGGGGAGTCCTCCCCTGAGTCACTGGACGACTGTGGGGCCGAGCGGCTAGCGTTAAAGCACTCAGTTTCGCTCGAGTACCATGACGACCGATTTGACTTCGGCACGATTATAGGTCACCTAATTTCTTCCTAGCGGGCTAGGAATTTACACAGACAAGCCTTGGGAATCCAGCTTTCAAGGGAGGCCTCTTCCAAGCCTCTCGGAGCTCGTGAGGCCGAACGGTGAGCGTCAAAGCACTCGGTTTCTCTCCAGTAGTAGGCTTTTATTGACTAAATTGTAACATGACGACCTATGTGATTTTGGCAGGACTTTTTAGCGCCTACTTTTCAGCTACTGGGCGAAGATTTGAAACAAACGATCGGTGGGAATCCAGCTTTCAGGGGAGGCCTCTTCTAAGCCTCTCGGAGGTTGTGGGGCCGAACGGCGAGCGTTAAAGAGCTCAGTTTCGGTCCAGCAGTAGGCCTTTATTGACTAAATTGTAACATGACGACCTACATGATTTTGGCAGGACTTTTTAGCGCTTACTTTTGAGCTAGTGGGCTAAGATTTGAAACAAATTATCGGTGGGAATCCAGCTTTCAGGGGAGTCAGCCCCCGAGTCTCTGGATGGTTGTGGGGCCAAGCGGCGAGCGTTAAAGCACTCAGTTTCGGTCCAGTAGTAGGCCTTTATTGACTAAATTGTAACATGACAACCTGTGTGACTTTGGCAGGACTTTTTAGCGCTTACTTTTGAGCTAGTGGGCTAAGATTTGCAACAAACGATCGGTGGGAATCCAGCTTTCAGGGGAGGCCCCCCCCCGATTCTCTGGACGGCTGTGGGGCCGAGCGGCAAGCGTTAAAGCAATCAGTTTCGCTCGAGTACCATGACGACCGATTTGACTTCGGCACGACTTTAGGTCGCTTAATTTCAGCCAAGCGGGCTAGGAATTCACACAGACAAGCCTTGGGAATCCAGCTTTCAAGGGAGGCCTCTTCCAAGCCTCTCGGAGGTCGTGGGGCCGAACGGCGAGCGTCGAAGCACTCGGTTTCGCTCCAGTAGTAGGCCTTTCTTGACTAAATTGTAACATGACAACCTATGTGACTTTGGCAGGACTTTTTAGCGCTTACTTTTGAGCTAGTGGGCTAAGATTTGAAACACACGATCGGTGGGAATCCAGCTTTCAGGGGAGGCCTCCCCCGAGTCTCTGGACGGCTGTGGGGCCGAGCGGCAAGCGTTAAAGCACTCAGTTTCGCTCGAGTACCATGATGACCGATTTGACTTCGGCACAACTTTAGGTCGCTTAATTTCAGCCGAGCGGGCTAGGACTTCACACAGACAAGCCTTCGGAATCCAGCTTTCAAGGGAGGCCTCTTCCAAGCCTCTCGGAGGTCGTGGGGCCGAACGGCGAGCGTCGAAGCACGCGGTTTCGCTCCAGTAGTAGGCCTTTCTTGACTAAATTGTAACATGACAACCTATGTGACTTTGGCAGGACTTTTTAGCGCTTACTTTTGAGCTAGTGGGCTATGATTTGAAACAAACAATCGGTGGGAATCCAGCTTTCAGGGGAGGCCTCCCCCGAGTCTCTGGACAGCTGTGTGGCCGAGCGGCGAGCGTTAAAGCACTCAGTTTCGCTCGAGTACCATGACGACCGATTTGACTTCGGCACGACTTTAGGTCGCTTAATTTCAGCCGAGCGGTCTAGGAATTCACACAGACAAGCCGTGGAAATCCAGCTTTCAAGGGAGGCCTCTTCCAAGCCTCTCGGAGCTCGTGGGGCCGAACGGCGAGCGTCGAAGCACTCGGTTTCGCTCCAGTAGTAGGCCTTTATTGACTAAATTGTAACATGACAACCTATGTGACTTTGGCAGGACTTTTTAGCGCTTACTTTTGATCTAGTTGGCTAAGATTTGAAACAAACGATCGGTGGGAATTCAGCTTTCAGGGGAGGCCTCCCCCAAGTCTCTGGACGGCTGTGGGGCCGAACGGCGAGCTTCAAAGCACTCGGTTTCTCCCCAGTAGTAGGCCTTTATTGACTAAATTGTAACATGACGATCTATGTGACTTTGGCAGGACTTCTTAGCGCCTACTTTTGAACTAGTGGGCTAAGATTTGAAACAAACGATCGGTGGGAAACCAGCTTTCAGGGGAGGCCTCCCCCGAGTCTCTGGACAGCTGTGGGGCCGAGCGGCGAGCGTTAAAGCACTCTGTTTCGGTCCAGTAATCTCCCCAGTAGTAGGCCTTTATTGACTAAATTGTAACATGACGACCTATGTGATTTTGGCAGGACTTTTTAGCGCTTACGTTTGAGCTAGTGGGCTAAGATGTTAAACAAACGATCGGTGGGAATCCAGCTTTCAGGGGAGGCCTCTTCCAAGCCTCTCAGAGGTCGTGGGGCCGAACGGTGAGCGTTAAAGCACTGGGTTTCTCCCCAGTAGTAGGCCTTTATTGACTAAATTGTAACATGACGATCTATGTGACTTTGGCAGGACTTTTTAGCGCCTACTTTTGAACTAGTGGGCTAAGATTTGAAACAAACGATCGGTGGGAATCCACCTTTCAGGGGAGGCCTCCCCCGAGTCTCTGGACAGCTGTGTGGCCGAGCGCGAGCGTTAAAGCACTCAGTTTCGCTCGAGTACCATGACGACCGATTTGACTTCGGCACGACTTTAGGTCGCTTAATTTCAGCCGAGCGGGCTAGGAATTCACACAGACAAGCCGTGGGAATCCAGCTTTCAAGGGAGGCCTCTTCCAAGCCTCTCGGAGCTCGTGGGGCCGAACGGCGAGCGTCGAAGCACTCGGTTTCGCTCCAGTAGTAGGCCTTTATTGACTAAATTGTAACATGACAACCTATGTGATTTTGGCAGGACTTTTTAGCGCCTACTTTTCAGCTACTGGGCGAAGATTTGAAACAAACGATCGGTGGGAATCCAGCTTTCAGGGGAGGCCTCTTCCAAGCCTCTCGGAGGTCGTGGGCCCGAACGGCGAGCGTCAAAGCACTCGGTTTCGCTCCAGTAGTAGGCCTTTATTGACTAAATTGTAACATGACAACCTATGTGACTTTGGCAGGACTTTTTAGCGCTTACTTTTGACCTAGTGTGCTAAGATTTGAAACAAACGATCGGTGGGAATCCAGCTTTCAGGGGAGTCCTCCCCCGAGTCACTGGACGACTGTGGGGCCGAGCGGCTAGCGTTAAAGCACTCAGTTTCGCTCGAGTACCATGACGACCGATTTGACTTCGGCACGATTATAGGTCACCTAATTTCTTCCTAGCGGGCTAGGAATTTACACAGACAAGCCTTGGGAATCCAGCTTTCAAGGGAGGCCGCTTCCAAGCCTCTCGGAGCTCGTGAGGCCGAACGGTGAGCGTCAAAGCACTCGGTTTCTCTCCAGTAGTAGGCTTTTATTGACTAAATTGTAACATGACGACCTATGTGATTTTGGCAGGACTTTTTAGCGCCTACTTTTCAGCTACTGGGCGAAGATTTGAAACAAACGATCGGTGGGAATCCAGCTTTCAGGGGAGGCCTCTTCTAAGCCTCTCGGAGGTTGTGGGGCCGAACGGCGAGCGTTAAAGAGCTCAGTTTCGGTCCAGCAGTAGGCCTTTATTGACTAAATTGTAACATGACGACCTACATGATTTTGGCAGGACTTTTTAGCGCTTACTTTTGAGCTAGTGGGCTAAGATTTGAAACAAATTATCGGTGGGAATCCAGCTTTCAGGGGAGTCAGCCCCCGAGTCTCTGGACGGTTGTGGGGCCAAGCGGCGAGCGTTAAAGCACTCAGTTTCGCTCGAGTACCATGACGACCGATTTGACTTCGGCACGACTTTAGGTCGCTTAATTTCAGTCTAGCGGGCGAGGAATTCACACAGACAATCCTTGGGAATCCAGCTTTCAGGGGAGGCCACTTCCAAGCCTCTCAGAGGTCGTGGAGCCTAACGGCGAGCATCAAAGCAATCGGTTTCGTTCCAGTAGTAGGCATTTATTGACTAAATTGTAACATGACGACCAATGTGACTTTGGCAGGACTTTTTTGCGCATACTTTTCAGCTACTGGGCTAAGATTTGAAAAAAACGATCGGTGGGAATCCAGCTTTCAGGGGAGGCCTCCCCGAGTCTCTGGACGGCTGTGGGGACGGGCGGCGAGCGTTAAAGCACTCAGTTTCGGTCCAGTAGGAGGCCTTTATTGACTAAATTGTAACATGACGACCTATGTGATTTTGGCAGGACTTTTTAGCGCCTACTTTTCAGCTACTGGGCTAAGATTTGAAACAAACGATCGGTGGGAATCCAGCTTTCAGGGGAGGCCTCTTCCGAGCCTCTCGGCGGTCGTGGGGCCGAACGGCGAGCATTAAAGCACTCGGTTTCGCTCCAGTAGTAGGCCTTTATTGACTAAATTGTAACATGACAACCTATGTGACTTTGGCAGGACTTTTTAGCGCTTACTTTTGAGCTAGTGCGCTAAGATTTGAAACAAACGATCGGTGGGAATCCAGCTTTCAGGGGAGGCCTCCCCAGAGTCTCTGGACGGCTGTGGGGACGGGCGGCGAGCGTTAAAGCACTCAGTTTCGGTCCAGTAGGAGGCTTTTATTGACTAAATTGTAACATGACGACCTATGTGATTTTGGCAGGACTTTTTAGCGCCTACTTTTCAGCTACTGGGCTAAGATTTGAAAGAAACGATCGGTGGGAATCCAGCCTTTAGTGGAGGCCTCTTCCAATCCTCTCGGAGGTCGTGGGCCTGAACGGCGAGCGTCAAAGCACTCGTTTTCGCTCCAGTAGTAGGCCTTTATTGACTAAATTGTAACATGACGACCTATGTGACTTTGACAGGACTTTTTTGCGCCTACTTTTCAGCTACTGGGCTAAGATTTGAAACAAACGATCGGTGGGAATCCAGCTTTCAGGGGAGGCCTCCTCCGAGTCTCTGGATGGCTGTGGGGCAGAGCGGCGAGCGTTAAAGCACTCACTTTCAGTCCAGTAGGAGGCCTTTATTGACTAAATTGTAACATGACGACCTATGTGATTTTGGCAGGACTTTTTAGCGCCTACTTTTCAGCTACTGGGCTAAGATTTTAAACAAACGATCGGTGAGAATCCAGCTTTCAGGGGAGGCCTCTTCTAAGCCTCTCGGAGGTTGTGGGGCCGAACGGCGAGCGTTAAAGAGCTCAGTTTCGGTCCAGCAGTAGGCCTTTATTGACTAAATTGTAACATGACGACCTACATGATTTTGGCAGGACTTTTTAGCGCTTACTTTTGAGCTAGTGGGCTAAGATTTGAAACAAATTATCGGTGGGAATCCAGCTTTCAGGGGAGTCAGCCCCCGAGTCTCTGGACGGTTGTGGGGCCAAGCGGCGAGCGTTAAAGCACTCAGTTTCGCTCGAGTACCATGACGACCGATTTGACTTCGGCACGACTTTAGGTCGCTTAATTTCAGTCTAGCGGGCGAGGAATTCACACAGACAATCCTTGGGAATCCAGCTTTCAGGGGAGGCCACTTCCAAGCCTCTCAGAGGTCGTGGAGCCTAACGGCGAGCATCAAAGCAATCGGTTTCGTTCCAGTAGTAGGCATTTATTGACTAAATTGTAACATGACGACCAATGTGACTTTGGCAGGACTTTTTTGCGCATACTTTTCAGCTACTGGGCTAAGATTTGAAAAAAACGATCGGTGGGAATCCAGCTTTCAGGGGAGGCCTCCCCGAGTCTCTGGACGGCTGTGGGGACGGGCGGCGAGCGTTAAAGCACTCAGTTTCGGTCCAGTAGGAGGCCTTTATTGACTAAATTGTAACATGACGACCTATGTGATTTTGGCAGGACTTTTTAGCGCCTACTTTTCAGCTACTGGGCTAAGATTTGAAACAAACGATCGGTGGGAATCCAGCTTTCAGGGGAGGCCTCTTCCGAGCCTCTCGGCGGTCGTGGGGCCGAACGGCGAGCATTAAAGCACTCGGTTTCGCTCCAGTAGTAGGCCTTTATTGACTAAATTGTAACATGACAACCTATGTGACTTTGGCAGGACTTTTTAGCGCTTACTTTTGAGCTAGTGCGCTAAGATTTGAAACAAACGATCGGTGGGAATCCAGCTTTCAGGGGAGGCCTCCCCAGAGTCTCTGGACGGCTGTGGGGACGGGCGGCGAGCGTTAAAGCACTCAGTTTCGGTCCAGTAGGAGGCTTTTATTGACTAAATTGTAACATGACGACCTATGTGATTTTGGCAGGACTTTTTAGCGCCTACTTTTCAGCTACTGGGCTAAGATTTGAAAGAAACGATCGGTGGGAATCCAGCCTTTAGTGGAGGCCTCTTCCAATCCTCTCGGAGGTCGTGGGCCTGAACGGCGAGCGTCAAAGCACTCGTTTTCGCTCCAGTAGTAGGCCTTTATTGACTAAATTGTAACATGACGACCTATGTGACTTTGACAGGACTTTTTTGCGCCTACTTTTCAGCTACTGGGCTAAGATTTGAAACAAACGATCGGTGGGAATCCAGCTTTCAGGGGAGGCCTCCTCCGAGTCTCTGGATGGCTGTGGGGCAGAGCGGCGAGCGTTAAAGCACTCACTTTCAGTCCAGTAGGAGGCCTTTATTGACTAAATTGTAACATGACGACCTATGTGATTTTGGCAGGACTTTTTAGCGCCTACTTTTCAGCTACTGGGCTAAGATTTTAAACAAACGATCGGTGAGAATCCAGCTTTCAGGGGAGGCCTCTTCTAAGCCTCTCGGAGGTTGTGGGGCCGAACGGCGAGCGTTAAAGAGCTCAGTTTCGGTCCAGCAGTAGGCCTTTATTGACTAAATTGTAACATGACGACCTACATGATTTTGGCAGGACTTTTTAGTGCTTACTTTTGAGCTAGTGGGCTAAGATTTGATACAAATTATCGGTGGGAATCCAGCTTTCAGGGGAGTCAGCCCCCGAGTCTCTGGACGGTTGTGGGGCCGAGCGGCGAGCGTTAAAGCACTCAGTTTCGCTCGAGTACCATGACGACCGATTTGACTTCGGCACGATTATAGGTCGCCTAATTTCTGCCGAGCGGGCTAGGAATTTACACAGACAAGCCTTGGGAATCCAGATTTCAGGGGAGGCCTCCCCCGAGTCTCTGGACGGCTGTGGGGGCGAACGGCGAGCGTCAAAGCACTCGGTTTCTCTCCAGTAGTTGGCCTTTATTGACTAAATTGTAACATGACGACCTATGTGATTTTGGCAGGACTTCTTAGCGCCTACTTTTCAGTTACTGGGCGAAGATTTGAAACAAACGATCGGTGGGAATCCAGCTTTCAGGGGAGGCCTCTTCCAAGCCTCTCGGAGGTCGTGGGGCTGAACGGCGAGCGTCAAAGCACTCGGTTTCGCTCCAGTAGGAGGCCTTTATTGACTAAATTGTAACATGACAACCTATGTGACTTTGACAGGACGTTTTAGCGCTTACTTTTGACCTAGTGCGCTAAGATTTGAAACAAACGATCGGTGGGAATCCAGCTTTCAGGGGAGTCCGCCCCCGAGTCTCTGGACGGCTGTGGGGTAGAGCGGCGAGCGTTAAAGCACTCAGTTTCGCTCGATTACCATGACGACCGATTTGACTTCGGCACGACTTTAGGTCGCTTAATTTCAGCCTAGTGGGCTAGGAATTCACACAGACAATCCTTGGGAATCCAGCTTTCAGGGGAGGCCTCTTCCAAGCCTCTCAGAGGTCGTGGGGCCGAACGGCGAGCGTCAAAGCACTCGGTTTCGCTCCAGTAGTAGGCCTTTATTGACTAAATTGTAACATGACGACCTATGTGATTTTGGCAGGACTTCTTAGCGCCTACTTTTCAGTTACTGGGCGAAGATTTGAAACAAACGATCGGTTGGAATCCAGCTTTCAGGGGAGTCCTCCCCCGAGTCTCTGAACGGCTTTGGGGCCGAGCGGCGAGCGTTAAAGCACTCGGTTTCGCTCGAGTACCATGACGACCGATTTGACTTCGGCACGACTTTAGGTCGCTTAATTTCAGCCTAGCGGGCTAGGAATTCACACAGAAAAGCCTTGGGAATCCAGCTTTCAAGGGAGGCCTCTTCCAAGCCTCTCGGAGCTCGTGGGGCCGCACGGCGAGCGTCGAAGCATTCGGTTTCTCTCCAGTAGTAGGCCTTTATTGACTAAATTGTAACATGACGACCTATGTGACTTTGGCAAGACTTTCTAGCGCCTACTTTTGAGCTAGTGGGCTTAGATTTGAAACAAAGGATCGGTGTGAATCCAGCTTTCAGAGGAGGCCTCTTCCAAGCCTCTCGGAGGTCGTGGGCCCGAACGGCGAGCGTCAAAGCACTCGGTTTCGCTCCCGTAGTAGGCCTTTATTGACTAAATTGTAACATGACAACCTATGTGACTTTGGCGGGACTTTTCAGCGCTTACTTTTGAGCTAGTGGGCTAAGATTTGAAACAAACGATTGGTGGGAATCCAGCTTTCAGGGGAGGCCTTCCCCGAGTCTCTGGAAGGCTGTGGGGCCGAGCGGCGAGCCTTAAAGCACTCAGTTTCGGTCCAGTAGTAGGCCTTTATTGACTAAATTGTAACATGACGACCTATGTGATTTTGGCAGGACTTTTTAGCGCCTACTTTTCAGCTACTGGGCTAAGATTTGAAACAAACGATCAGTGGGAATCCAGCTTTCAGGGGAGGCCTCCCCCGAGTCTCTGGACGGCTGTGGGGCCGAGCGGCGAGCGTTAAAGCACTCAGTTTCGCTCGAGTACCATGACGACCGATTTGACTTCGGCACGGCTTTAGGTCGCATAATTTCAGCCTAGCGGGCTAGGAATTCACACAGACAATCCTTGGGAATCCAGCTTTCAGGGGAGGCCTTTTCCAAGCCTCTCAGAGGTCGTGGGGCCGAACGGCGAGCGTCATAGCATTCGGTTTCTCTCCAGTAGTAGGCCTTTATTGACTAAATTGTAACATGACGACCAATGTGATTTTGGCAAGACTTTTTTGCGCCTACTTTTGAGCTAGTGGGCTAAGATTTGAAACAAACGATCGGTGGGAATCCAGCTTTCAGGGGAGGCCTCCCCCGAGTCTCTGGACGGCTGTGGGGCCGAGCGGCGAGCGTTAAAGCACTCAGTTTTGGTCCAGTCGGAGGCCGTGGAGCCGAACGGCGACCGTCGAAGCACTCGGTTTCGCTCCAGTAGTAGGCCTTTATTGACTAGATTGTAACATGACGACCTTTGTGATTTTGGCAGGACTTTATAGCGCTTACGTTTGAGCTTGTGGGCTAATATTTAAAACAAACGATCGGTGGGAATCCAGCTTTCAGGGGAGGCCTCTTCCAAGTCTCTCGGAGGTCGTGGGGCCGAACGGCGAGCGTCAAAGCACTCTGTTTCGCTCCAGTAGTAAGCCTTTATTGACTAAATTGTAACATGACGACCTATGTGACTTTGGCAGGACTTTTTAGCGCCTACTTTTCAGCTACTGGGCTAAGATTTGAAACAAACGATCGGTGGGAATCTAACTTTCAGGGGAGGCTTCCCCCGAGTCTCTGGACGGCTGTGGGGCCGAACGGCGAGCGTCAAAGCACTCGGTTTCTCTCCAGTACGAGGCCTTTATTGACTAAATTGTAACATGACGACCTATGTGATTTTGGCAGGACTTTTTAGCGCCTACTTTTCAGCTACTGGGCTAAGATTTGAAACAAACGATCGGTGGGAATCCAGCTTTCAGGGGAGGCCTCCCTCGAGTCTCTGGGCGGCTGTGGGGCCGAGCGGCGACCGTTAAAGCACTCAGTTTCGCTCGATTACCATGACGACCGATTTGAGTTCGGCACGACTTCAGGTCGCTTAATTTCAGCCTAGCGGACTAGGAATACACACAGACAAGCCTTGGGAATCCAGCTTTCAAGGGAGGCCTCTTCCAAGCCTCTCGGAGCTCGTGGGGCCGAACGGCGAGCGTCGAAGCACTTGGTTTCTCTCCAGTAGTAGGCCTTTATTGAGTAAATTGTAACATGACGACCCATGTGATTTTGGCAGGACTTTTTTGCGCCTAGGTTTCAGCTACTGGGCTAAGATTTGAAACAAACGATCGGTGGGAATCCAGCTTTCAGGGGAGGCATCTTCCAAGGCTCTCGGAGGTCGTGGGGCCGAACGGCGAGCGTCAAAGCACTCTGTTTCGCTCCAGTAGTAGGCCTTTATTGACTAAATTGTAACATGACGACCTATGTGATTTTGGCAGGACTTTTTAGCGCTTACTTTTGATGTAGTGGGCTAAGATTTGAAACAAATTATCGGTGGGAATCCAGCTTTCAGGGGAGTCCTCCCCCGAGTCTCTGGACGGCTGTGGGGCCGAACGGCGAGCGTTAAAGCACTCAGTTTCGCTCCAGTAGTAGGCCTTTATTGACTAAATTGTAACATGACGACCTATGTGATTTTGGCAGGACTTTTTAGCGCCTACTTTTCAGCTACTGGGCTAAGATTTGAAACAAACGATCGGTGGGAATCCAGCTTTCAGGGGAGGGCCTCCCTCGAGTCTCTGGGCGGCTGTGGGGCCGAGCGGCCGACCGTTAAAGCACTCAGTTTCGCTCGATTACCATGACGACCGATTTGAGTTCGGCACGGCTTTAGGTCGCAAATTTCAGCTAGC